>NC_074666.1:100136029-100171029 GCF_029448725.1 Salvelinus fontinalis
GTAGTAGCAGTAGTAGTAGTAGCAGTGGTAGTAGTAGTAGTAGTAGTAGTGGTAGTACCAGTAGTAGTGGCAGCAGTAGTAGTAGTAGTATGTAAAACACTGTCACATTTTTCAGTTCTTACCCTGGATCAGTGGTACAATCTCCTTTTCTGAATTTGAGTGGCTGCTCCATAGACCGGTCACTCTTCATGGACACACAGCTGGGTCCAGGTGAGTCTGGTCTCTTCTGCTGGACCCTGGGAAACGTACAGTGATTTTTTTAAAATCTCAGTTTAAAAACCAAGAGGAATCCACCTAGTAATAGCAGTAGTAGTAGTAGTAGTAGTGGCAGCAGTAGTAGTAGTAGTAGTAGTATGTAAAACACTGTCACATTTTTCAGTTCTTACCCTGGATCAGTGGTACAATCTCCTTTTCTGAATTTGAGTGGCTGCTCCATAGACCGGTCACTCTTCATGGACACACAGCTGGGTCCAGGTGAGTCTGGTCTCTTCTGCTGGACCCTGGCAAACGTACAGTGATTTTTTTAAATCTCAGTTTAAAAACCAAGAGGAATCCACCTAGTAGTAGTAGTATAAGTAGCATCAGTAGTAGTAGTAGTAGTAGTAGTAGTAGCAGTAAAAGTATTAGTAGTAGTAGTAAAAGTAGTAGTAGTAGTAGTAAAAAAAGTATGAATGTATGTACTTGTAAGTCGCTCTGGATAAGAGCTTCTGCTAAATGAATTAAATGTACATGTAAATGTAGTAACAGTGGTGGTAGTGATAGCAGTAGTAGCAGCACTAGTAGTAGCAGTAATAGCAGTAGCAGCAGGAGTAGTGGCAATAGTAGTAATAGTAGTGGTGGTAGTAGTAGTAGTAGCAGCAGCAGTTGTAGCAGCAGTAGTATTAGCAAATGGGGCGGCAGCTAGCCTAGTGGTTAGAGCGTTGGACTAGTAACCGGAAGGTTGCAAGATCGAATCCCTGAGCTGACAATGTAAAAATCTGTTGTTCTGCCCCTGAACTAGGCAGTAAACCCACTGTTCCTAGTTCCTATATATACAAAGTGGAGTATATATACTTGTAATGGAGGGAACATGTCTGTCTGAATACAGCTGTGTCGGCCCTTTGGGAAGAATTAAACGTGGTTAAGCTTCTCTAGCGTCCGTGAGTTATTTACTCTGAAAAATTAGAACCTAACAGAAGCAAGTCAGTTAAGAACAAATTCTATTTAAAAACATTTCTTATTTACAATGACGGCCTACGCTGGCCAAACACAGACGACACTGGGCCAATTGTGCGGCGCCCTATGGGACTCCCAATCACAGCCGTTTGTGATACAGCCTGGTAGCGTTGGAGACTGCTGTGGTACAGGAAGTAATAGTATCATCAGTAGTAGTATCAATCAAATTAATTTATAAAGCCCTTTTTACATCAGCA
Source organism: Salvelinus fontinalis (assembly GCF_029448725.1). Taxonomy (NCBI): domain Eukaryota; kingdom Metazoa; phylum Chordata; class Actinopteri; order Salmoniformes; family Salmonidae; genus Salvelinus; species Salvelinus fontinalis. The sequence goes on from NC_074666.1 coordinate 100,137,442, forward strand.
GATATTGAGACACAGATATTGAGGTGTTAGCAATAGGAGAGTTGAAAGGTTGATTATGATAATTCTGAAATTTGAATGATGTTTGTAGTTATACAGTATTAAACATTTTGTCTCATTTACTCTGAGCTCAGCTGGGGAACTTAATTATTAAATATATATTTATTTGTCATTTTAAATATTATCATCTTACCTCTTAGCTTTGGTGTCATGTTCGCCTGAGAGACTCCTTTTAGAGGCAGGGCCCCCCTCCTCTCTCACCCCAGAGAGACTCCTTTTAGAGGCAGGGCCCCCCTCCTCTCTCCCCCCAGAGAGACACCTTTTAGAGGCAGGGCCCCCCTCCTCTCTCTCCCCAGAGAGACTCCTTTTAGAGGCAGGGCCCCCCTCCTCTCTCTCCCCAGAGAGACGACTCCTTTTAGAGGCAGGGCCCCCCTCCTCTCTCTCCCCAGAGAGACGACTCCTTTTAGAGGCAGGGCCCCCCTCCTCTCTCTCCCCAGAGAGACTAATTTTAGAAGCAGGGCCCCCCTCCTCTCTCTCCCCAGAGAGACGACTCCTTTTAGAGGCAGGGCCCCCCTCCTCTCTCTCCCCAGAGAGACTCATTTTAGAGCACTGAGCCCTAAACAGAGATCCAACATGTTGGTTGTGGTTAACACAGTGACAAGATAGTCTTGAATATCAATTGTTCTCTATTATTCATAACATCTATTAGAAATAAAACATTTACCAACAGATACTGTATAATATTTGACTAAAACAATCATCGTATACAAATCACATTTTCTTTTGAATTTTAGACCATCAGGTTCTTGGCTTTTTATTTTATTTAACTAGGCAAGTCAGTTAAGAACAAATTCTTATTTACAATGACGGCCTGCCCCAGCCAAACTCAGACGACGCTGGGCCAATTGTGAACCACCCTATTGGACTCCCAATCACAGCCAGATGTGATGCAGCCTGGATTTGAACCAGAGACTGCAGTGACACCTCTTGCACTGAGATGCAGTGCCTTAGACCGCTGCACCACTTGGGAACCAACCTTCTACACCAGGGGAAGTCAACCCTGTTCCTGGAGTGCCACAGGTACTGCAGGATGTTGTTCCTGGAGTGCCACAGGTACAATGTGGAGGCCGTAAAAATAGGGCTGCTTTCGGCAAAACATTTCAGGGGGTTACCAATTGTTTCCGAAAAACCTATTACTGAAGGCATATCTAGAATCCGTGACACATTCCTCGTCCGGATTGTTTGTGTGGATATCTGTATAGAAACCGTCGGAACCTAACTTTTCTCCAAACCGGCGCCTATAACTGGGCTGTGGTAGGTTAAGGAGAAACGTGTCTTGGGCGCTGTCTACCCGAGCAACCTGGTCACCACACAGTCGAGTTGTGGCTCCGATTTGAAGTCACCTATACACGGCACCCTATATAGAGCTAACGACGACTCACATTTATAATAGTATGTCTTGGGCACAGCCGGGGTCGTTCCATGAAACGAGTACTTTTTGATGTAGCGATTTATTTGTCCCAATTCGATAAAAAAATAAGGATTCCGATTTTGACACACAAAACCATTCACACCATGTCCGATGCGGTCCCCTCCCCCCTTTTACGAAATATTTGCATAATGTCACAAAAATTGAGACGAGTAGCAGTGAACAGGGTTGCCAACTTTTGAAAAAAGCTTGGCGTGAGATTTGCTATGTGAATGTCATTGCCCACTGGCACAACCCCTAGAAGGGTCAATGTAATAGTCCGGTGGCCATTTGATTAATTGTTCAGCAGTCTTATGGCTTGGGGGTAGAAGCTGTTAAGGAGCCTTTTGGTCCTAGACTTGGCGCTCCGGTACCACTTGCCGTGCGGTAGCAGAGAAAACAGTCTATAACTTGGGTGACTGGAGTCTCTGACAATTTTATGGGCTTTCCTCTGACACCGCCTATTATATAGGTCCTGGATTGCAGGAAGCTTGGCCCCAGTGATGCACTACCCTCTGTAGCGCCTCAGATGCCGAGCAGTTGCCATACCAGGCGGTGATGCAACCGGTCAGGATGCTCTCAATGGTGCAGCTGTAGAACCTTTTGAGGATCTGGAGACCCATGCCAAATCTTTTCAGTCTCCTGAGGGGAAAAAGGTTTTGTCGTGCCCTCTTCACGACTGTCTTGGTGTGCTTGGACCATGATAGATCGTTGTGGACACCAAGGAACATGAAACTCTCGACCCGCTCCACTACAGCCCCGTTGATGTTAATGGGGGCCTGTTCGGCCCACCTTTTCTTGTAGTCCACGATCAGCTCCTTCGTCTGGCTCACATTAAGGGAGAGGTTGTTGTCATGGCACCACACTGCCAGTTCTCTGACCTCCTCCCTTGAGGCTGTCTCATCGTTGTCGGTGATCAGGCCTACCATTATTGTGTCGTCAGCAAACTTAATGATGGGGTGGGAGTCGTGTTTGGCCACGCAGTCGTGGATGAACAGGGAATACAGGAGGGGACTAAGTACACACTCCTGAGGGGCCCCAGTGTTGAGGATCAGCATGGCAGATGTGTTGTTGCCTACCCTTACCACCTGCGGGCGGCCCGTCAGGAAGTCCAGGATCCAGTTGAAGATGGAGGTGTTTAGTCCCAGGGTCCTTAGCTTAGTGATGAGCTTTGAGGGCACTATGGTGTTGAACACTGAGCTGTAGTCAGTGAACAGCATTCTCACAAAGGTGTTACTTTTGTCCAGGTGGGAAAGGGCAGTGTGGAGTGCGATTGAGATTGCGTCATCTGTGGATCTGTTGGGGCGGTTTGCGAGTGGGTCTAGGGTATCCGGGATGCTGTTGATGTGAGGCATGACCAGCCTTTCAAAGCTACGGGCGTAATCATTTAGGCAGGTTACCTTTGCTTCCTTGGACACAGGGACTATGGTGGTCTGCTTGAAACATTACAGACTCAGTCAGGGAGAGGTTGAAAATGTCAGCGAAGACACTTGCCAGTTGGTCCGTGCATGCTTTGAGTACACGTCCTGGTAATCCATCTGGCCCGCGGCTTTGTGAATGTTGACCTGTTTAAAGGTCTTGCTCACATCGGCTCCCGAGAGCGTTATCAAAATTCATCCAGAACAGCTGGTGCTCTCGTGTATGCTTCAGTGTTGCTTTCCTCGAAGTGAGCATAAAAGGCATTTAGCTCATCTGGTAGGTTTGCGTCACTGGGCAGCTCGCGTCTGGGTTTCACTTTGTAGTCCGTAATAGTTTTCAAGCCTTGCCACATCTGACGAGTGTCAGAGCCGGTGTAGTAGGATTCAATCTTAATCCTGTATTGATGCTTTGCTTGTTTGATGGTTCGTCTGAGGGCATAGCAGGATTTCTTATAGGCGTCCGGATTAGTGTCCCGCTCCTTGAAAGCAGCAGCTCTAGCCTTTAGCTCGATGCGGATGTTGCCTGTAATCCATGGCTTCTGGTTGGGATATGTATGTACGGTCACTGTGGGGACGACGTCGTCAATGCACTTATTGATGAAGCCGATGACTTAGGTGGTATACTCCTCAATGCCATTGGATGAATCCCGGAACATATTCCAGTCTGTGCTAGCAAAACAGTCCTGTAGCATAGCATCCGCGTCATCTGACCACTTCCGTATTGAGCGAGTCACTGGTACTTCCTCCTTTAGTTTTTGTTGTAAGCAGGAATCAGGAGGATAGAATTATGGTCAGATTTGCCAATTGGAGGGCGGGGGAGAGCTTTGTATGCATCTCTGTGTGTGGAGTAAAGGAGGTCTAGAGTTTTTTTCCCCCTCTTGTTGCACATGTGACATGCTGGTAAAAAAATGTTATAAAACTGATTTAAGGTTCTACACATTCTAGAGTGTTAGCACTACACCAAGGTTCTACACATGTCAGAGAGTGTTACCACTACAACAAGGTTCTACACATGCCAGAGAGTGTTACCACTACAATAAGGTTCTACACATGCCAGAGAGTGTTACCACTACAACAAGGTTCTACACATGCCAGAGAGTGTTACCACTACAATAAGGTTCTACACATGCCAGAGAGTGTTACCACTACAACAAGGTTCTACACATGCCAGAGAGTGTTACCACTACACCAAGGTTCTACACATGCCAGAGAGTGTTACCACTACACCAAGGTTCTACACATGCCAGAGTGTTACCACTACAACAAGGTTCTACACATGCCAGAGAGTGTTACCACTACAACAAGGTTTTACACATGCCAGAGAGTGTTACCACTACAATAAGGTTCTACACATGCCAGAGAGTGTTACCACTACACCAAGGTTCTACACATGTCAGAGAGTGTTACCACTATACCAAGGTTCTACACATGCCAGAGAGCGTTACCACTACAATAAGGTTCTACACATGCCAGAGTGTTACCACTACACCAAGGTTCTACACATGCCAGAGAGTGTTACCACTACACCAAGGTTCTACACATGCCAGAGAGTGTTACCACTACAATAAGGTTCTACACATGCCAGAGAGTGTTACCACTACAATAAGGTTCTACACATGCCAGAGAGTGTTACCACTACACCAAGGTTCTACACATGCCAGAGAGTGTTCCCACTACAACAAGGTTCTACACATGTCAGAGAGTGTTACCACTACAATAAGGTTCTACACATGCCAGAGAGTGTTACCACTTCAACAAGGTTCTACACATGCCAGAGAGTGTTACCAATACAACAAGGTTCTACACATGCCAGAGAGTGTTACCACTACAACAAGGTTCTACACATGCCAGAGTGTTACCACTACACCAAGGTTCTACACATGCCAGAGAGTGTTACCACTACAACAAGGTTCTACACAGGAAATTGTTATATTAATGGTTGGTGGCAGTGAGTAACCAAATCATAGATTGCAGTCTGCTTGTCCATAGACTGCTTAGTACACAAACATTTTATATTTTGTAATTAGTGTGAACTATATGTTTAAAATAGGGCTGGAAGAAAATTCTGCTTGCCCATCCCTGATCTGTTTCTAGTGCTGGGTGTTTGAAAATGTTATAACAATGAATTTCAAGAAATCACCCAACCTTCAAGAAAAATCGAATGAATTTAAAACTATGCGAGTTTGTTTTCTGTGTCAGCCAATTGCAACTCAATAAAACGTGAAACTGGTTCAGGCTGCTCACTCCAAGTGCGCCTGCTGCTTGCTGAGGAGAGAGAGAGGGAGTGAACGGAGCCTTGGCCTATGTGAGTGCGACGATAAGAGGCCTTTTCCATGTAAATAAAACAAAAGTTAGAGGAGACGACGTGTACCCTGCAGAGATACTTTATGTTCAGTTTCAACTGTCGTCATGACGTCACTCCTTTATATAACAACAGTAACCAGAGGGTGGAGCTAACAGTGAGTCGCATGCAGTAAATAGTGACATTGTTTCGAATCTTCAGCTTATTTTATTATTTGTAGTCAATCTTCAATACATTATTTTAGCTAAATGTATAATTTACTCGAGACCAGATTTAGTTGAGTTTTTTCATCAAGAAACGTGAATTACTCTAAGTATATAATTGTAAACAAGCCTACAAACCAAACATGTTTTAATTTGAGAATGTTCATTTATATGCCTTAAATATTAAACTGTCTTAAAATATTTTATGATTAGTTGAATCAGGTGTGCAAGTGCTGGGCTATGAATCAGGTGTGCAAGTGCTGGGCAATAACCAAAATATTAAGAAACCCTGAGATAAACATTAAACCCGATAATTTAACAGCTCCCCCATCTTTACCAGACTTTTGACTGATAAACTCCTGTTTGTCAGCAACTAAGATCAAGTAGCAGTTCTACTAACTAGTAATATCTCATTCCAGATATTCATTCTCTGACTCTGTCCTTTAGAATAGATTGTTCAGAAATACTTACTTTATTTTCTACTCTCCAAATAGTGGTTTCTGCTGTCGTCTCAAAATGGATCCTGTACAAAACAACAAATGTACTTTCAGTTTCATCTCAGCCGTCTCCACACCCTCATACATGTGTTTAATTGGTATGTTCCACTAGATGGCAGTAACAGTGATGCCAACTTAGCAATTTTGTTGCTAGATTTAGCAACTTTTCAGACTACCCTGGCAACTTTTTTTTCAAACAGCACCTAGCAACAAATTTAGCTACTTTTAAAAATGTATTTTGAACTTTTAGCAACTTTTGAAAAGTGACTCAAATGCTAAAATGCACGCATTTACCCTCTAAATGAGACAAAAACGATGTTCTCTGTCACACACTCAGTCACAACACACGTGCCTGGCAGCAAAAGTGCATTGTGAGTGACGTCAGCAGCAGGCGCTCACCTCGTGCACAGGCAGCAGCAGGCCTGCAGCAATTACAGCAAATTGCAAATCATTGTTAGCTGACTGCAGTAGTACGGGTTAGACGAGCCAAACCCAATGAATATAGTTGGTCACGAATGTTTGATCTTGAACAGAACTTACAACATGTCTCAATCAAAATTGTACAGCCAGAAGAACAGAAAAGAGTGGGAGTCTGTACCTGAACAAATGTCAAATCATATTTTTCGTTGAAATGGCCTGCCAATTTGAGTAACGTTATTGTGTATTCTACGTAATGACATCACAACATCATTTAGCAACAAATCAACCTGCCTCTAGCAACTTACCCTGAAAATTAGTTGGCAACACTGGGCAGTAAACACCTGCTGTAGACTAGACTTTATAACAGTGACCACGTTTACACTCGCACAGTGTTATGATAGTAGCTCATATTCTGCTTAAGGTTTTTTTTCGGGATAAACTGTTAACTTGCACCTTTGATATCCCGCTCACGAGTATCCCTGTAACCATGAATAAACACAATATTCCTATTTGAAGTTAATTTGGGTTAAATGGAATAGTAACTAAAATAGGGATACTGACTGTAGGCCTATAACCTCTCAGCTGTAGTGTGATATTAACTCCTGCAGAATTAAGCATGATACATCAAATGCACATGTTGTCTTTGGGAACAGGAGTGGAGAAATATGGTTTATTTGGGAATGGGCATGTAATGTGTTATCTTTGATTCTGTTATTCAAGCAGACAGTATTTCAACTACATAAAATATGCACCCAAGATCAAAAGTATTTAGTAGTTTTCTCAGCTTTTCATTTCCTTAAAACGGGTCAAACTGATGACATTTGGACATTTTGCACAGGACCAATCTTTCACTGTTCTGGAGTTAATGTGTCCCTAAACAAACCAGACAACTTTACCCGCGTTAACTAGATTACTAATGCATTCATTCTATCAATGTAAAACATTATTCTGCTGAGCACTACTTTATTTAGTCTATCAATGTAAAACATTATTCTGGAGAGAACTACTTTATTTAGTCTATCAATGTAAAACATTATTCTGGAGAGAACTACTTTATTTAGTCTATCAATGTAAAACATTATTCTGGAGAGAACTACTTTATTTAGTCTATCAATGTAAAACATTATTCTGGAGAGAACTACTTTATTTAGTCTATCAATGTAAAACATTATTCTGCTGAGCACTACTTTATTTAGTCTTCAACAAGTTATGACAGAAGAGAATCTGCATGTATATAACTATAGTTGACAAACAAATGGGCTTCCAGATGTCAGAAATTATAATATGGCCTACCAGATGTGGGAAATTATAATATGGCCTACCAGATGTCAGAAATTATAATATGATCTACCAGATGTCAGAAGTTATAATATGATCTACCAGATGGCAGAAATTATAATATGGCCTACCAGATGTCAGAAATTATAATATGATCTACCAGATGTCAGAAATTCTAAGGTGTTGACATGCCACAGTATTCCATCAAAGATCAGCATATCCCAGGCACACTGATCCTAGAGCAGCACTCCTCCTCTTTATGAATACTGTCCCAGGTGACTCCTCCTGTAAGCTTCCCTGTCCAAGGAATAGTTGTGCCTTACGGTTTTGACCGGAGTTCACAGAAGGGGAATTGGTAAATATGCGGTCAGATTGAGAGAAGAGAAAGAGGCACATCATATAAAACATTTGATCTCAAATCCAATATGCTGGAGTATAGAGCCACATTTAAAATGTTAGCTTCACTGTCAAAATAGATATGGTGTGGACTGTATACTCAATACAATCTAAATCTGATACCTCAATGTCTGTCTTCTGACTGATACTGCTTCTTAAACTGGTCTGGTCAGTCTACTCAAATATTCATACAATACATTTTTCTCTCTACTAGCAATATTATGATAATTTCTAATAATGATACACTCATTCATTTATGAATAGATATGGCAGGTTTCAGGACACTGATATATCTGAATATGTTAAAAAATATACGGCCACTATTTTCACCACCAAAGAATAGCAGTGTGGTTTTAATATGATTTAACTCTTTGCAGGCTGTCATGCTGTCAAGTCACAGAGGAAGGCTGTGCTTCTCTGGTCTCAGCTCTGAGGTCAAACCCCTCACACCTGAGAGAACTGGACCCGAGGAACAATGACCTGAAGGATTCAGGAGTGAAGCTCCTCTCTGCTGGACTGGGGAATCCCCACTGTAAACTGGAGACTCTGAGGTCAGTATTCCTGTAGTTGGTCAACAAGTGATAACTGTTCACCAGATCCACATGTGTTTAGCAGGCACACATAGTCCACACCATATGTGTTTGGACAGTGAAGCTTACAGTTTTCAAATTGATTCTATACTCCAGCAATTTAGATTTGAGATAAAATGTTTTATAATAGACGACAGTACAGAATGTCACCTTTTATTTGAGGTTAATGGTGAGAGTTTAGTATGTTTGTTGTAGCTTCTGTAACTCTCACTCATTATTATTAATGATTCATTCATGATCTTTCTCAATCATGGTAGTCACAGGCTTGATGTAGTCATCGTGTTCAAAGAATATGGGACCAAATACTATACTTTTGAGTACTTTAATACACATTCATTAATTTATGAATAGGTATGGCAGGTTAAAAAAATATACTGCCACTTTTTTCACCACCAAAGAATAGCAGGAGACTCAGGAGTCAGACTGCTCTCTGCTGGACTGGAGGATCCACACTGCAGACAGGAGAAACTCAAGTATGTAGAGGGTTTATGTCAATGTTCATATCAGACATGTTTGAGTTATCAGGCCAGTTAAGACAAATATTCTTATCACCACTTGGACAAAGTTATATGCAGACTGTGAGGGTGTGTGTGTGTGTGTGTGTGTGTGTGTGTGTGTGTGTGTGTGCTTGTGTACGTGTGTGAGTGTGTGAGTTTGACGTGTATCACTCAATGACTGTCTGTTCTACTGCTTACCGCTACAGTGTGGAACATGGTGGAGAGCACACAATGAATCCTGGGCTTAGAAAATGTGAGTGTTGACTGCTGTGAAGAATATGACTAAGAATAAGTCTTAATTCAAGTTAAGTCAAAGTCAAAGACCACCATCATGACTTACTTGATCATATTAAATATAAGCTGTAGTTCTACAGAAGCAGAAATCAGGGACACCATCGTTTATAAAGAGTTGCTTTGACAATGTTTGTGTCTGTGTATGTGTGTGGCATGTGTTACATTAGAAATGTGTGTGGTGTGTGTGTGTGTGTGTGTGTGTGTGTGTGTGTGTGTGTGTCCCGTGTGTGTGTGTGTGTGTGTCCAGCATGTGTGTGTGTTCAGGATGTGAGTGTGTGTTCATCAATGCGTACAGGTGTTTGAGTATGTGTGTAATTAATGTGAATAAGTGTGTTTTATAAAACCATACAGTATAGCATATGATCATTCAACAAGTCTCAAGTTACCTTAACTTCTCCTTTTGATTTCTAATATTGTGTCTGGTTTCATCCATCAGATGCCTGTGATCTCACACTGGACCCAAACACAGTAAACAGACTCCTCTCTCTGTCTGAGGAGAACAGAAAGGTGACGGAGAGAGGAGGAGAGGGGAGAGAGGAGCAGCCGTATCCTAATCACCAAGAGAGATTTGACTACAGGAAGCAGATGCTGTGTAGAGAGGGTCTGACTGGGTGCTGTTACTGGGAGGTAGAGTGGAGTGGATTAAGTGCTGCTATAGGAGTGACATATAAAGGAATCAGCAGGAGAGGAGAGGGTGAGGACAGTCTGATTGGATGGAATGACAAGTCCTGGAGTCTGGTCTGCTCTGACAACAGTTACAAGGTCTGTCACAATAATAATCACACGACCATAGACGTCCCCTCCTCCAGCTCCCACAGAGTAGGAGTGTATCTGGACTGGCCAGCCGGCACTCTGTCCTTCTACAGAGTCTCCTCTGACACACTGACCCACCTGAACACATTCTACACCACATTCACTGAGCCCCTCTATCCAGGGTTTCTGGTTTATGACTCCTCAGTGTCCCTGTGTCAGGAGGTCCCTGTGTCAAACACAACTTGGACCTGCTGACGTCATCTGAGCGCGACTTATGTTTGTTGTTGGGTGCCGTTGGAAGCTGAAAGCTGAACGAGAGGTTCATTGTTTTTGTAAAGCTGACCGTGTTTTTATATACTTTTATTTTATGATTGATCCTGCGGCTCTGCTGGGCTTTATATGCTGTGAGTGCTGCTGTCTGTCCCGGCTATTGTAATGTTTTTAAAATTGTATAAACTGCCTTAATTTTGCTGGACCCCAGGAAGAAGAGATGCTGCCTTGGCAGCAGTTAATTTGGATCCATAATAAATACAAATAGAAAATAAAAATACAACATGGCGTTTCCCTCTAATCAAGGTTCAGTAAGACACTCTGGAGCAACAATGTAGAATATCTCTCTAGTGTGTAAACATATGATTGTAAATATTAATGAATACACACCATTGAAGTTGACAGACATTGTCAACTAGAGTCATTCATTAATAGAATGAATCACCCCACTGTGTTGTAAAAACTGGTTTCATTTAGAAATAATTTGTCTTGTTGTTATTGGGCTTCTTGGTGTTTGAAAATATTGTTGTCTGTAGAATGTTTCTTTGCCAAATTCTTGACACAACAAAATTGTTTCTGTATAAACTCAATTCCACTGAATGAAATGTACATGTGACAGATGTGACTAATAAAAGAGAAGAAGAGAGGTGTAAATGTTTTAATATTGATCAGAATATGACAGTACAGTAAAGGAGTACAGTAATAGGGGTTGTGTTCAGTACATAGAAAAGGGTCTTATTCAGTTGAAAAGGAAGCTGTTATGATCAAACACACACACACCTTAACTGTGTAAAATGTCACCTTCAATGGGGTCGTAGCTGTATCTTAGTAGTGTTTTTAGTGAATCTCCTTTCTCTATTGTCTCTGGTACAACACCCTCTGTGGGGTCAGAAACATTCAGGGGAAGTGGAAAGAGATCCTGTGACATGATTTCCTCTTTTTTACATGCATTTATTTTAAGCCTGCTAGGTTTCTGGTTGTCCACAATGATGACTCCTGTGTAAATACACACCCTTGTTACGTTGCAGCAAGCAGCTTCAGGAAGTGATACTGTGTATTCAGTTTTCACATTATAATATGCACTATTCTGTCATTATAATGTACACTATTCTACAAACATAATATACACTAATCTTTCAATATTATATCCACTATTCTGTCATAAAAAAAAATATATAAAAATTATAATATCCAGTATTCTGTCATTATAATATCCACTATTATGTCATTATAATATCCACTATTCTGTCATTTTAATATCCACTATTATGTCATTCTAAAATCCACTATTCTGTCATTTTAATATCCACTATTATGTCATTCTAAAATCCACTACTCTGTCATTATAATACCCACAATTATGTAATAAAATGTTTGTGTCTTTACCTTGAAAGCAATCTATGATTTGGTTACCCACTGCCATCAAGATTACAATTTCCTGCGCAGCCTTGGTGTCCCCAGCACTTGTCACATACAACTGAGAACAGAGATCAATCCCTTTTATTTAACTAGGCAAGTCAGTTAAAAACAAATTCTTATTTTCAATGACAGCCTAGATTTGTACCTTGTCAGCTCAGGGATTTGATCTTGCAACCTTATGGTTACTAGTCCAATGCTCTAACCACTAGGCTACGCTGCAACCCCGTCCCTGCTTCCAGCCTTCCCACTGTTTCTAGCATTTGCCTGTCTCCCTATCTTATTTCATTACTGTCTGAATAAAGTGGCAAACCAACAACAACAACAAAAATTAGCACAAAACAATATTAGCATACTTTACATTTCATCCCCCCAAAATCTCAAAGTAACAAAGTCGTCGAATTTTGGGTTAATTTAATTTTCCAAGAATCCTGAACACACCACATTTTCCACCCTGGTCACAGGCCTAAACCATGTAAAAATACGTACGCAGAATTGGAGGAAATTAAATATAAAACAGTAAAATCATCCTGGGGGAGGACCCCCTGTCCCCCATCCAGGGATTATGCCAGGGGGCAATGAAATTCACATAGCAAATCTCACTTCAATCTTTTTTCAAAAGTTGTCAGACCTGCTGGTTAACATAATGGATAATAATCTGTAGTTCACTTCAGGTAACAGGGTTGACCTTAAAATGAGGCACAGATTGTTTCTTTTTTAACATTAAAATGACTAATTTCCTTCAAATCAACACATTTATCTGACTTCTAATGTTGCCAAGAAATGTGCACCATAACTTCAACGGCCATTTTGTAACTGCGTTGTAGGCTACAAACGTACCTTCACTTTCATGATATTAGCAAATCACGTGGTTTGTTCCACGACATCAGTCGCTTTTGGGTAGTGAAAAAAACCCTCTTTGATTTCACCTAATTTTTACATTCTGTCATGACGAGTACATGTTCAACTTAATAAGCATGTTTTCCCATTTCAAGAAGTTAAATAAATTTAAATAGTGTCTATTAAGTGCCAAATAAAGTAACATGGTTGACCATAACAGGGTTGACGATTTCATGTTAAATCAGCCATAAATCCCGTCTGGCACAGTGGACGAGTCATAATAAATAAAGTAACAGTTTTGACCATAACAGGGTTGACGATTTCATGTCATAAATCCATCCGGCACAGTGGACGCGTCATAATAGCCATAAAAACGGTTCCAATGGTTTTTACCGCATTCATTTTTCATATTGTGAATTTGACGTGATGTTTTGATAGCCCTCTTGTAAGCCGTGTAATTCTCTCAATTCACTCTAATAAATTCGTTATGATAATTACTTTTAAAAGTGACCTTGTCGGAGAGAGATTTGTGTGGTTATCAAAACATCACGCCAGGGTAAGCCTACATGAAACACGGACCTGAAAAAATATTGGAACCATATCCGGGTATAATGATTCATACTGTGGTACTCAATGGAAGCTTTTTATGAGCAAGAAGGTGGGCCAATTAAATGCAAAAATTCTATCTATGGGTAATAGGGTTGACGTGTTATGCTTGACCCACTCAGTTATCCACCACAAAACACCAGAGCATGTCCAGAAAGAATGCAACCAGCTCACCTGCTTTTACTGCTTTTTTGGAAAAAAATAACATCAAAATAATTATCACCACATATTAGAACTAGAGTTCAGGTCACGTAACAGGGTTGACCTTAAAATGAGGGACAGATTGTTTCTGTTTTACATTAAAATGAATCACTAATCACATGAAATAAATAATAATATTCAGCAATGATTTCTTTAAAGCAACAAAATAAACAAAGGCTTTACAATCATGGTGAAAACTTGGAGAAATGTTGGGGTTAGGTGGGTTAAAATCTTCCAGGGTAAACAGAGGGAATTTTGCCACTTTAGCACGTCTTTATTCATATTCCAAATCAGATCTATAGAATGTTCCATGTGGTCTATATTAAAGAGCACTTCATTTAATATAACAAGCTTTTAAAATGAAATGTTGGTGCACAATTTCTACAAAAAATATCAAAGGTTTGTTGCCTCTCATAAGCAACCCGTTCTACCAGCCTATTAAAAAACAGGACACATTCATTTACGTCACTTCGATACAAAGTGATTTTTATAGCAGGTTAGTTTGAGCATTTCTGCTAAACGTAACCCTTTTCATAGACGTAACCTCATTCTCCTAATCTGCCCTTTAAATTCTCCTAACCTGCTCCGAAAAAGTGAAAATACTGTTTCCCATTATACAACAGTATGCTAAATTATATTATCCTAAAATCATTTCACTCATTCTATTGGGTCTCTTTGTTCAAAAGACAGGGCAGGGAAGTGAACCAAGTCCCTGGCGAGAAAGGCAAACCCCCTTTAGGGTTATAGGGTTAACTCACTTGGTGGGAATTGTTGCGAGGATCGCTACAATGCCCCCTCTGAACGGAAAGGCGTGTCCTCATGGTTCGACTAGTCAGTCCTTCACACGTCCGGGCCGTGCAATCTGATGGCCTCCCACTTCTGACACCAATGTGGCGAACGGCAGGGCAGGGAAGCGAAGCAGGGTCGCTGGCTTGAAAAGCAAACTCCCTACGCAGCAGGCCAATAGGGTAATTCTTGACTAAGCAAATACAACTCTGCCTCTTCCAGATAGGATAGCTGTCATACTTCTGTCAGAAAGTGGTGACAGGTACAATCTTAGAGATGGAAACACTATTTCAAAAATGATCTTTAAAATAAATATATATATAAAAAATGAAGTGTTCTGATCAATCTGATATGTAACAAGTGCAATACGCCAGCAGGCGGCAGCAACCCAAATCCACGTTGTAGTTTCTCGTCGAGATTATATGTTTCACTTCCGTGTCCGGTGAACCATCTTCACATTTGGAAAAACTTGTCCACTGTACGGTATGTTCTATCTTCAAATGGCATCTAAACGTCGATATTTTAATGTTTGCAACGTATATTCTATTGGGACAGATGATAAAGTTTGATATAAATTAAAAAACTCGAATTCTGTTTGGTCGACGATTGGTTGATATCCACTGCAACTGAGTTCTGACCTTGCAGTGTTGGCTAGCCAACTAACTAGCTAACTGCTAGACCTTCAGCGGACTCTTGCTCTTTGGACGTAAAATATGACGTTTGTTTGTCTAAAATATAACTAAATAAGATGATATAGCTAAATATAAAATATCCACTTAGCTACATTGTTGGATTGTAGTATCTAGGCAAAGCTATCGACTATTTGCTAGTTATCCTAGTTTAGTAGAACGAGAGCTAGCTAAAACGGTAACCAGCTTACCATCTGTCAGCAGACATGAGTTTGGCGCTGTCAGAACTTCTATTGGCTTTTTTGTGTTGGTTAGGACTATTACATCCATCCCCTCAAGTGTCTTTTAACGGTTTTGTTCTTTCATGTTATGATCAGTATCTCTTGTGGATTTTAGCAGCAATATTGAATATCGCATGACATTTATTTACGCTTTTTCCAATCGTTGACAGACACAGGCAGAAAGATGGCTGGGAAACGCGCGGCATTGAAAGCTATTGACTGGTTGGCCTTTGCTGAGAGGGTGCCCCCCAACCAGAGGGCCATGTTCAACAACCTCAAGACGCGCTCAGATGCCATCGGTGCCAAGTACGTAGCCTACCCAGAGTTAACATTTAGGCCTAGTTCATGACTAACACTTCAGAGCCAGCCAATAGAGGTAAAACTTTCACTTGCATTGATGTCAATGGGAAAATTAGTTTTTAAAAATTAGAATTCTCCCACCTAGCTTTTTATATGCCTATGTGAAAGGTTGTAATTTGTAAAGTTGTAATTGAATTACAAAGTATTGTCGTGAGTGGGTCTCGTACATGCATGCTAGTGTAAATGAAAAGCTCCACAATCTCACTCACACAATTATTGTTTTATAAGTGACATCAATGAGCTGTTGTTGATGGCTCTGTCTACAGGCTGTCCTCTCTGCCAGAGAAGCCTGTTACCATCGACTGGAGCTTCTATAAGACCAATGTGGCCAGAGCCGGCATGGTGGCTGAGTTTGAATCCAAGGTGAGATCCGAAGGCCTGTGATGAGTTTTATATGAGCTCTACCAGGGGAAAATACAGTTACACACTTTATTATACCGAACAAAAATATAAACGTTCCATGTTACAGTTCATATAAGGAAGTCAGTCAATTAAAATGAATTCATTAGGCCCTAATCTATGGATTTCACATGACTGGCCAGGGGTGCAGCCATGGGTGGGCCTGGGAGGGCATAAGCCCACCCACTTGGGAGACAGGCTCACCCACTGGGGAGCAAGCCCCAGCCAATCAGAATGAGTTTTTCCCCACAAAGGGGCTTTATTATAGACCGAAATGCTCCTTGGTTTCATCAGCTGTCTGGGTGGCAGGTCTCAGACAATCCCACAGGGGAAGAAGTCTGATGTGGATGTCCTGGGCTGCCGTGGTTACACATGGTCTGTGTTTGTGAGGCCGGTTGGACGTACTGCCAAATAAAAAATGATGTTGGCTTATGGTATAGAAATTACTATTTAATTATCTGGCAACAGCTCTGGTGGACATTCCTGCAGCCAGCATGTCAATTGCACGCTCCCTCAAAACTTGAGACATCTGTGGCATTGTGTGACAAAACTGCACATTTTAGAGGGGCCTTCTATTGTCCTCCAGCACAAGTTGCACCTGTGTAATGATCATGCTGTTCAATCAGCTTTTTGATATGCCACACCTGTCCGGTGGATTAAATATCTTGGCAAAGAAGAAATGATCAGTAACAGGAATGCAAAAAACATTTTGCGTATAGAATATTTTAGGTGGTCATTTATTTCAGCTCATGAAACATCGGACCAGCACTTTACATGTTGCATTTATATTGTTGTTCAGCATATTAGTCTGGTATGTAGTATTCTGTCCACTGTAACACTGGTTCAGTCAAAACAATATTTGTCTGGTATGTAGTATTCTGTCCACTGTAACACTGGTTCAGTCAAAACAATATTTGTCTGGTATGTAGTATTCTGTCCACTGTAACACTGGTTCAGTCACAACAATATTAGTCTGGTATGTAGTATTCTGTCCACTGTAACACTGGTTCAGTCAAAACAATATTTGTCTGGTATGTAGTATTCTGTCCACTGTAACACTGGTTCAGTCAAAACAATATTTGTCTGGTATGTAGTATTCTGTCCACTGTAACACTGGTTCAGTCAAAACAATATTTGTCTGGTATGTAGTATTCTGTCCACTGTAACACTGGTTCAGTCACAACAATATTAGTCTGGTATGTAGTATTCTGTCCACTGTAACACTGGTTCAGTCACAACAATATTAGTCTGGTATGTAGTATTCTGTCCACTGTAACACTGGTTCAGTCACAACAATATTAGTCTGGTATGTAGTTTTCTGTCCACTGTGTGGTACTGTAACACTGGTTCAGTCACAACAATATTAGTCTGGTATGTAGTATTCTGTCCACTGTAACACTGGTTCAGTCACAACAATATTAGTCTGGTATGTAGTATTCTGTCCACTGTAACACTGGTTCAGTCAAAACAATATTTGTCTGGTATGTAGTATTCTGTCCACTGTAACACTGGTTCAGTCAAAACAATATTTGTCTGGTATGTAGTATTCTGTCCACTGTAACACTGGTTCAGTCACAACAATATTAGTCTGGTATGTAGTATTCTGTCCACTGTAACACTGGTTCAGTCACAACAATATTAGTCTGGTATGTAGTATTCTGTCCACTGTAACACTGGTTCAGTCACAACAATATTAGTCTGGTATGTAGTTTTCTGTCCACTGTGTGGTACTGTAACACTGGTTCAGTCACAACAATATTAGTCTGGTATGTAGTATTCTGTCCACTGTAACACTGGTTCAGTCACAACAATATTAGTCTGGTATGTAGTATTCTGTCCACTGTAACACTGGTTCAGTCAAAACAATATTTGTCTGGTATGTAGTATTCTGTCCACTGTAACACTGGTTCAGTCAAAACAATATTTGTCTGGTATGTAGTATTCTGTCCACTGTAACACTGGTTCAGTCACAACAATATTAGTCTGGTATGTAGTATTCTGTCCACTGTAACACTGGTTCAGTCACAACAATATTAGTCTGGTATGTAGTATTCTGTCCACTGTAACACTGGTTCAGTCACAACAATATTAGTCTGGTATGTAGTATTCTGTCCACTGTGTGGTACTATAACACTGGTTCAGTCACAACAATATTAGTCTGGTATGTAGTATTCTGTCCACTGTGTGGTACTATAACACTGGTTCAGTCACAACAATATTAGTCTGGTATGTAGTATTCTGTCCACTGTAACACTGGTTCAGTCAAAACAATATTAGTCTGGTATGTAGTATTCTGTCCACTGTAACACTGGTTCAGTCACAACAATATTAGTCTGGTATGTAGTATTCTGTCCACTGTAACACTGGTTCAGTCACAACAATATTAGTCTGGTATGTAGTATTCTGTCCACTGTAACACTGGTTCAGTCACAACAATATTAGTCTGGTATGTAGTATTCTGTCCACTGTGTGGTACTATAACACTGGTTCAGTCACAACAATATTAGTCTGGTATGTAGTATTCTGTCCACTGTGTGGTACTATAACACTGGTTCAGTCACAACAATATTAGTCTGGTATGTAGTATTCTGTCCACTGTAACACTGGTTCAGTCAAAACAATATTAGTCTGGTATGTAGTATTCTGTCCACTGTAACACTGGTTCAGTCACAACAATATTAGTCTGGTATGTAGTATTCTGTCCACTGTGTGGTACTGTAACACTGGTTCAGTCACAACAATATTAGTCTGGTATGTAGTATTCTGTCCACTGTAACACTGGTTCAGTCACAACAATATTAGTCTGGTATGTAGTATTCTGTCCACTGTGTGGTACTGTAACACTGGTTCAGTCACAACAATATTAGTCTGGTATGTAGTATTCTGTCCACTGTGTGGTACTATAACACTGTTTCAGTCACAGCAATATTAGTCTGCTATGTAGTATTCTGTCCACTGTAACACTGGTTCAGTCACAACAATATTAGTCTGGTATGTAGTATTCTGTCCACTGTGTGGTACTGTAACACTGGTTCAGTCACAACAATATTAGTCTGGTATGTAGTATTCTGTCCACTGTGTGGTACTATAACACTGGTTCAGTCACAACAATATTAGTCTGGTATGTAGTATTCTGTCCACTGTGTGGTACTATAACACTGGTTCAGTCACAACAATATTAGTCTGGTATGTAGAATTCTGTCCACTGTAACACTGGTTCAGTCAAAACAATATTAGTCTGGTATGTAGTATTCTGTCCACTGTGTGGTACTGTAACACTGGTTCAGTCACAGCAATATTAGTCTGGTATGTAGTATTCTGTCCACTGTAACACTGGTTCAGTCAAAACAATATTAGTCTGGTATGTAGTATTCTGTCCACTGTGTGGTACTATAACACTGGTTCAGTCACAGCAATATTAGTCTGGTATGTAGTATTCTGTCCACTGTGTGGTACTATAACACTGGTTCAGTCACAACAATATTAGTCTGGTATGTAGTATTCTGTCCACTGTGTGGTACTATAACACTGGTTCAGTCACAACAATATTTGTCTGGTATGTAGTATTCTGTCCACTGTAACACTGGTTCAGTCACAACAATATTAGTCTGGTATGTAGTATTCTGTCCACTGTAACACTGGTTCAGTCACAACAATATTAGTCTGGTATGTAGTATTCTGTCCACTGTGTGGTACTATAACACTGGTTCAGTCACAACAATATTAGTCTGGTATGTAGTATTCTGTCCACTGTGTGGTACTATAACACTGGTTCAGTCACAACAATATTTGTCTGGTATGTAGTATTCTGTCCACTGTGTGGTACTATAACACTGGTTCAGTCACAACAATATTAGTCTGGTATGTAGTATTCTGTCCACTGTGTGGTACTATAACACTGGTTCAGTCACAACAATATTTGTCTGGTATGTAGTATTCTGTCCACTGTGTGGTACTATAACACTGGTTCAGTCACAACAATATTT
The DNA here is from genome assembly GCF_029448725.1 of Salvelinus fontinalis. NCBI lineage: Eukaryota > Metazoa > Chordata > Actinopteri > Salmoniformes > Salmonidae > Salvelinus > Salvelinus fontinalis. The sequence goes on from NC_074666.1 coordinate 100,157,329, forward strand.
GTCTGGTATGTAGTTTTCTGTCCACTGTGTGGTACTATAACACTGGTTCAGTCACAACAATATCAGTCTGGTATGTGTGGCATGCTGTAACGTTGATTCAGTTTACATCATGACTAAGTTGTTTCAGAGTAGAACATGTCATCGTCGATCCCTATCAGACATCGGTATGATCAATAACGTTCTAGAACCGGGGATGGGTACTGGAACTTTATGCTTCATTCAAATGTATTTATAGATACCACTATCGCAGTACTAGTACAAGATACCACTCTCGCAGTACTAGGAAGTAAGGAAGCCAAGGAAACTACATGAAGTGGACAACATTTCTTGAGGAAAACAGTCCTAATGTTCCTTTATGTTGTCAGCCAGAGTCACATTTGGGTTTTTTTCAAGCTGTAACACACAATAATAATTTAGATACTGTAGGTTTTACAGGACCAAAGAGTTCAGTTTGCTTCGTGTTTTCTTTTTTTGCCAAGGGAAATCTGATATGGTAGTATCGTGATAGTGGTATTGTGATGACACTAATTTATATAGCCCTTTCTACAACAACATTAGTCCCAAGTGCTTAACAGTTAGTATTGGTCTGTTCTATTTCCTGTCCCCCTCCTGTCCTCATCTCACCCCTCCTGTCCTCATCTCACCCCTCCTGTCCTCATCTCACCCCTCCTGTCCTCATCTCACCCCTCCTGTCCTCATCTCACCCCTCCTGTCCTCATCTCACCCCTCCTGTCCTCATCTCACCCCTCCTGTCCTCATCTCACCCCTCCTGTCCTCATCTCACCCCTCTCCTCCTGTCCTCCTCTCACCCCTCTCCATGTCCTGTCCTCCTCAGTTCTCAGCCCTGACCATCCCTGAGCCCAAGGACACAGCCACAGCCGCCATCAACACACAGGAGGCAGAGGCGGTGAGTTGTGGGTTAAAGGTTACTGTGCAGAATGACTCTTCACTGCTCTGCTGTAGTGATTCAGAATAACTCCTCACTGCTCTGCTGTAGTGATTCAGAATGACTCCTCACTGCTCTGCTGTAGTGATTCAGAATGACTCTTCACTGCTCTGCTGTAGTGATTCAGAATGACTCTTCACTGCTCTGCTGTAGTGATTCAGAATGACTCCTCACTGCTCTGCTGTAGTGATTCAGAATGACTCTTCACTGCTCTGCTGTAGTGATTCAGAATGACTCCTCACTGCTCTGCTGTAGTGATTCAGAATGACTCTTCACTGCTCTGCTGTAGTGATTCAGAATGACTCTTCACTGCTCTGCTGTAGTGATTCAGAATGACTCTTCACTGCTCTGCTGTAGTGATTCAGAATGACTCCTCACTGCTCCACCTCATTCCTGTATTAATATTACAGTAGCTAGATAATTAATAAAACATTAAATGTGTATTATGGCACTTTGACACAGACACTGTTGTGTTGTATTGTTGTCTGTCCTGGAGGAAGTGGTGATGAATGAGCTCAGAGTTCCATCTCATTATGCAGAGCACTCGTTATGCAGAGCACTCGTTATGCAGAGCACTCGCTATGCAGAGCACTCGCTATGCAGAGCACTCGCTATGCAGAGCACTCGCTATGCAGAGCACTCGCTATGCAGAGCACTCGCTGCTCTTGATGCTTCCTCCATTATTATTTTCTTCTTTGTTTCAGAACAAAGCTGCTGTTGCCTATGTGGAGGCTTCCAAAGCTCGTATCAGCCAGTATGAGAAGGAGGTGGGTGACACACACACTCCAAACCACACACACACTCCCCTACACCGGGTTTTCCCTAGACTGTCTCTCTTCCACTATTTAGAGACGTGCAGTTCTCTTCTCTGTTGATCCACCTTCCTCTCTTTCACTATTTAGAGACATGTAGTTCTCTTCTTCTCTCTGTTGATCCACCTTCCTCTCTTTCACTATTTAGAGACATGTAGTTCTCTTCTTCTCTCTGTTGATCCACCTTCCTCTCTTCCACTATTTAGAGACATGTAGTTCTCTTCTCTCTGTTGATCCACCTTCCTCTCTTCCACTATTTAGAGACGTGTAGTTCTCTTCTCTCTGTTGATCCACCTTCCTCTCTTCCAGCTGGAGAAGTTCCAGAACATGATTCCCTTCGACCAGATGACCATCGATGATCTGAACGACACGTTCCCTGAGACCAAGCTGGACAAGGAGAAGCACCCGTACTGGCCCCACAAGCCCATCGCTGAGCTGTAAACTGGCCCCACAAGCCCATCGCTGAGCTGTAAACTGGCCCCCAGCGCTGTCTAGATAATATTCTACTTTCCTCTGATGAAAGGTTGTATAGTGTCCTTTGTATAAAGTCAAGTCCTGTTTCATCTACAAAGACAGTTTGTGAAATAACTGCTTATTGTTATTGAGCAACTGAGTAAGGTCATCTGGTCCTTTGAATGGAAATAAACATTTATGGAAATTGAATATGATTTGTGTTATTATTTTGTGTAATGTTTATTTAACAAAAGACTCTTAAGGGGTTATAGTAGTTAAAACTATTTTGTGAGGGCACATCAACTCATGTGAAAGGATTTTCCATAATCACTTAGGCCGTTTAGAGTAAGGGAATATCCTGATGTTCTGTGTTGATTCAGTAATACAGGACTGTTGTTTTACGACAGACGTACTGCTCGTTTCTGTTGGACAATCCTCTCCGCTGTCCATCTGTCCAAGTGAGTTCCCTCCAGAGAAGATCCCACCATCTCCTCCTGGGAATCTACTGGTGCTTTGTGTTGATTCAGTAACGTACAGTATAACTGTTGGACACCATATAGACAATGTCTAACAATGGGCATGTCCCAAACTGCACCCTATTCCTGATACAGTGCCCTACTTTTGACCACAGCCCTATGGCATCCTATTCCCTAAATAGTGCACTAGTTTTGCCTGGGGCTCTTGTCAAGAGTAGTGCACTATATAGGGAATAGGGTGCTATTTTGGGTGTAGCCATTAATGAAATTGTTGGTATACATTAGAACACATCTCTCCCCTCCTACAACTGTACTGGCTTCATCCCCTGGAGCCTTTTGTTTGGAGAAACTCTAAATGACTTGTCTGTGTCAATCCAACTCACAAGTCATGGGAAGAGGTCTTGTTTCCTGTCCTCTGGGTTTTCTCATGTCTACAGGTAGGTAGCAGTGATCTTCTGCTCAGGTGTGACGGGCCTAGTTCAGAAACAACCCCCACCCATTCTCCCATGACCTTCTCAAGCCTTTCAAATCTACATCTGTGTACCAAATGGCATCCTAATCTCTTTCTAGTGCACTACTCTTCTTGACCAGAGCCCTGTGGGTCCTGCTGAAAAGTATCCCACTAAATAGGGAATAGGGAGCCATTTTGGGCACAGGCAAGATGTGCCGAGGTGGTATGGGCTAGAGGTTGTTTCTGGAAAGGGCAAACCCTATGTTATGTTCTGTTGACTATAGGATGACCCAGTGTTGTCTGTGTTCTGATGGCTATAGGATGACCTTGTGTTCTGATGACTATAGGATGACCCAGTGTTCTGATGGCTATAGGATGACCCAGTGTTCTGATGACTATAGGATGACCCAGTGTTCTGATGACTATGGGAACACCCAGTGTTCTGATGACTATGGGAACACCCAGTGTTCTGATGACTATAGGATGACCCAGTGTTCTGATGACTATAGGATGACCCAGTGTTCTGATGGCTATAGGATGACCCAGTATTGTCTCAGTGTTCTGATGACTATGGGAACACCCAGTGTTGTCTCACCGGTAGCTCATCCATCATGACTTGAGTTGGACAGCACTCCTGTACTTCACATGGTTGTGGCCACGACCCCAAGTCTTTTAGTGTGTGTGTGTGTGTGTGTGTGTGTGTGTCAGTGTTGTTCCTCCTTTGTTATGACTACAGTATAAATCTCCCTGTCTTCATGGTTGGAAACATGAGAGGTCTCCAGGGCCTTTTCTACATGAGGCTCAGTCTCACTGTGTTATTCTGGGTTCTCTGGCAGACTGCTGGACTGGCTCTGATGTTAGGGGTTTGGGCAGACTGCTGGACTGGCTCTGATGTTAGGGGTTTGGGCAGACTGCTGGACTGGCTGCTGATGTTAGGGGTTTGGGCAGACTGCTGGACTGGCTCTGATGTTAGGGGTTTAGGCCGAGTGCTGGACTGGCTGCTGATGTTAGGGGTTTGGGCAGACTGCTGGACTGGCTCTGATGTTAGGGATTTGGGCAGACTGATGGACTGGCTCTGATGTTAGGGGTTTGGGCAGACTGATGGACTGGCTCTGATGTTAGGGGTTTGGGCAGACTGCTGGACTGGCTCTGATGTTAGGGGTTTGGGCAGACTGCTGGACTGGCTGCTGATGTTAGGGGTTTGGGCAGACTGCTGGACTGGCTGCTGATGTTAGGGGTTTGGGCAGACTGCTGGACTGGCTCTGATGTTAGGGATTTGGGCAGACTGCTGGACTGGCTCTGATGTTAGGGGTTTGGGCAGACTGCTGGACTGGCTCTGATGTTAGGGATTTGGGCAGACTGCTGGACTGGCTCTGATGTTAGGGGTTTGGGCAGACTGATGGACTGGCTCTGATGTTAGGGGTTTGGGCAGACTGATGGACTGGCTCTGATGTTAGGGGTTTGGGCAGACTGCTGGACTGGCTCTGATGTTAGGGGTTTGGGCAGACTGCTGGACTGGCTGCTGATGTTAGGGGTTTGGGCAGACTGCTGGACTGGCTCTGATGTTAGGGGTTTGGGCAGTGGGTTGAGGCAAGCATTTGATTCAGTCAGTGTCAGCAATGTAATATGGTGATGGAGCAATGTGGGCTAATATGGTCTAATTAAATGACTGTTGCAGTTGAACTCCCTCAGTCAAGATTAACCATGTTTCACATTAACCAAGTTGTCCACAGTGAAACCTTGACCTACTGACCTTAGTTAAGAATGTTCATTGAAACTATTTGGAACAAACACTTGTATATTATATTCATAACTTGTTTTCCCTTTCCTGTTTTCTTACTGCGTGTCTTCTTACTGTATATTCTTACAGTGTGTTCTTACTGTATATTCTAACTGTATATTCTTACTGTGTGTTCTTACTGTATATTCTTACTGTATGTTCTTACTGTGTGTTCTTACTGTATATTCTTACTGTGTATTCTTACTGTATATTCTTACTGTGTGTTCTTACTGTATATTCTTACTGTGTGTTCTTACAGTGTATTCTTACAGTGAGTTCTTACTGTATATTCTTACTGTGTGTTCTTACTGTATATTCTTACTGTGTGTTCTTACTGTGTGTTCTTACTGTATATTCTTACTGTATATTCTTACTGTGTGTTCTTACTGTATATTTTTACTGTATATTCTTACTGTGTGTTCTTACTGTGTGTTCTTACTGTGTGTTCTTACTGTATATTCTTACTGTGTGTTCTTACTGTGTGTTCTTACTGTATATTCTTACTGTGTGTTCTTACTGTATGTTCTTACTGTGTATTCTTACTGTGTATTCTTACTGTGTATTCTTACTGTGTATTCTTACTGTGTATTCTTACTGTGTGTTCTTACTGTATATTCTTACTGTGTGTTCTTACTGTATATTCTTACTGTGTGTTCTTACAGTGTATTCTTACAGTGAGTTCTTACTGTATATTCTTACTGTGCGTTCTTACTGTATATTCTTACTGTGTGTTCTTAGTGTGTTCTTACTATATATTCTTACTTTATGTTCCTACCACAGAAATTAATACAGTTTCCCAGCAGGGGGCAGCATTTGTCTGTAATACAGATGATTGGCCTAATAGTATTGGTTAACTATCAGATACTTTAGCTGTGCTTCATTGATCTTGCTTGGTGCAATTTAAGCAATAGAATATTCCCAAAAGTGCAAACCCCACCCATATGGCACTCCAGGCAAGCTCAATCAAACGGTCAAATAAAGAAAACAAATTCTTATTTGAACCCAGGTCTGCTATGAAACCCTGGTCCTCTGTCTTTCTCCATCTCACTATAGGTTGATGGGGAACCAGGACAGAGAGAGGAGTCTTCCTCCCCAGCCAGCAGTGAGGACTCTGGGGTTAGCACATCACCGTGTGTTCAGGCTCTGCCCGCTCATTAGGCCACAATAGGGGTTGCATTGTCTCACTCTCTCTTCCTCAAATCTGACACAAACAAAGGTGCGATTGTTGCATGATTTTTACACCCCGATGAAAATGCCAGTGAGGAGGGAGGGAGGAGTTTACCAGACCGTTCCTGTCTAATGGACACAGGTCTGGTTGTTGACTAGGAATCAGTCTGATATTGCATTACATGTTGTACTATAATATGATTCATTATATTTAAGTGAAAATACATTTTATCCAGGGGCGTTTCCAGCTAAGACACTACATCACTTATTCATGTGCACACCGAATGGAAAATAGCCTTTTTATATCTGTGCAGCTTGCGGCTGTGGCATTTAGGATATTTAATTTAGTCCAATGATTTGTAATTGAGTGTTCTTCCGTAACAGTTAGCGATTCTACTCTTATAATAGCATATTCATTGAGTAATATAATAATGCTATCTTAGTAATAGCATTACTAATGTGACTGCACCCTTGTGACACAGGCCTTCTGCTTTAACACACACACACACACACACACACACTCTGAGATCTCTATACTGACGAACCATATAGAATATAATACATTAGAACAGAATATATTAGAATAGATTAGAATATAATAGATTAGAATAGAATAGAATAGATTAGAATATAATAGTTTAGAATAGAACAGAGTATAATATATTAGAATAGAATATAATACAATAGAATAGATTAGAATATAATATATTTTAATAGATTAGAATATAATATATTAGAATAGATAATAATATATTAGAATAGATTAGAATATAATAGATTAGAATAGAACAGAGTATAATATATTAGAATATAATATAATACAATAGAATAGATTATATAATATATTTTAATAGATTAGAATATAATATATTAGAATAGATAATAATATATTAGAATAGATTAGAATATAATAGATTAGAATAGAACAGAGTATAATATATTATAATACGTATTATAATAAATTAGAATAGACTAGCATATAATAGAATAGATTAGAATGTATTAGATTACAATATAATATACTAGAACATAATATATTATATTAGAACATATTAGAATAGAATAGATTAGAATATAACATATTAGAATAGAAGGTAAAATAATATAATAGATTAGAGTAGACTAAAATGTTATAGAATAGAATATATAAGAATAAATAGACTAGAATAGAATATAATGTATTAGAATAGAATAGACTAGGAGGTAATATAATAGATTAGAGTAGACTAGAATGTAATAGAATATGATAGGATAGAATAGAATAGAATGTATTAGAATAGAATAGACTAGGAGGTAATATAATATAATAGATTAGAGTAGACTAGAATGTAATAGAATATGAAAGGATAGAATAGAATAGAATGTATTAGAATAGACTAGAATGTAATAGAATAGAATGTATTAGAATAGACTAGAAGGGAATAGAATATAATAGATTAGAGTAGACTAGAATGTAATAGAATATATTATGATAGAATAGACTAGAATAGACTAGAATGTAATAGAATAGAATGTATTGAAATAGAATAGACTAGAAGGGAATATAATATAATAGATTAGAATAGAATAGACTAGCATGTAATAGACTATATTAGGATAGAATAGACTAGAATAGACTAGAATCTATTAGAATAGACTAGAATGTAATAGAATAGAATGTATTGAAATAGAATAGACTAGAAGGGAATATAACATAATAGATTAGAATAGACTAGAATGTAATAGACTATATTAGGATAGAATAGACTAGAACAAGATTGTTCCCAGAGGGAACCTCAGTAGATGCTTAGACCAGCTGGATGGACTGAGGTTCAATAAGCAGCTCCTTGATAGAAGAGCTTTTCTCTAGTCTGAACCGACTGGTTCTTTTACAGTATCCATAGTTATAGTACAGACACTGACTTCTGTCATGGAGCGGATTCTGTCCCTAGTCTGCCTGCTAACAGGTGATCCAGAGCCTCTGGCTTCCCCTACAGGGAGGTGAAGAGAGTTCAGCCTGTCCCTGCCTCGTCACACGTACACCAGCCCACGTTCACATCACCCTCCCTGGGTGTTAGGTTAGTGTGGTGGTGGTGGTGGTGGTGGTGGTGGTGGTGGTGGTTGCGGAGGCCGGGTTTCAATATTGCTCCACACTCTCCAACCCTCCATCAGTAATTCTACTTTAATTAATTCCCTGCCAGATGGAAAATTCCTGTGTTTTTTGTTGTTTCAATGAAATGCTGTGTGATGTGTTTCATTGTGAAGTCAGATTGGATTGGTGGTGAACTGATCTGCTTTGCTACAGTGCTGCGCGGAAGGAGGCAGGAATGCTGATAACTCTAGAAGGTTTACAGTTCTCAAGCAGTAACCATGGAGATAGCTCTCACACAATGGGGTCCTTTTAGAGCCACAGAGAGGGAGTGAGTTCTCATTGAGTCACTGTGGTCCTGTGGTGTGATATTAGGAAAGAGCTCCTTCCCCTCTCCTCTGTTCTGTTAATTACTGGATTAAGTGGTGACCATAGAGATTTACCCAGAATCACATTATTATTGACTGGCCTGAGTAGTAACTAGAGTTTTAATAAAGTCAACGCTTCTCATGATTGGATGTAAAAGGGATAAGTCGAGTAAAGTAGCTGGGTTTCATCAATGGACTATTTTGGGTGCACACACACGCACGCACGCACGCACGCACGCACGCACGCACGCACGCAGGCAGGCAGGCAGGCAGGCAGGCAGGCAGGCAGGCAGGCAGGCAGGCAGGCAGGCAGTCAGTTAGTCAGTCAGTCAGTCAGTCAGTCAGTCGTGGAACAAGTACTCAATTGTCATATTTGAGTAAAAGTTTTTTTAATTTAGAAAATGACTCAAGTGAAAGTCACCCAGTAAAATACTACTTAAGTAAAAGTTTTAAAAAGTATTTGGTTTAAAACATACTTAAGTATCAAAAGTAAAAGTATAAATCATTTCAAATTGCTTATATTAAGAAAACCAGACAGCACTATTTTGCTGTTGTGTTTTTTTACGGACACTCAGACATCATTTACATATGAAGCATGTGTGTTTAGTGAGTCCGCTAGATCAGAGGCAGTAGGGATGACCAGGGATATTTGGACCATTTTCCTGTACTGCTAAGCATTCAAAATGTAACAAGTACTTTTTGGGTGTCAGGGAAAATGTATGGAGTAAAAAGTACCTTAGAAAAAAATGTTGGCGTTGACTGCTCAGATAAAAATGATGACATAAAGAGCCGTTGTGTTGAAACACCGTGTGTGAGAATGGTGAACTTACTAAATAACTGAAGAGTTTGACTGTGTGATATTAGGTTGCTTCTTGTGTAAATATTTTCCATCTGGATTTTAATGATTTGTAAGTAGTGGAAGGAATGTAGTGAAGTAAAAGTTGTCAAAAATATAAATAGTGAAGTAAAGTGCAGATACCCCAAAAAACGACTTAAGTAGTACTTTAAAGTAGAGGTTAAAGTACTTTACACCACTGCATACACACACACACACACACACACACACACACACACACACACACACACACACACACACACACACACACACACACACACACACACACACACATGGCAGTATTACAGGGAACCTCTAAACCACATGATTTTAATGATGATTTACTGTCATATCTTTATCTTTTCTGTTGTCTTTCTCCTGCGTCATCTCAGAGTGGGTCTGTTGAGATAGGAAGAGGACAATGTGAGGGCTTGTGTTGTTGTTAAGAGAAACCTACTGGGTATAGCTATCATGTCTCTTTCTCTCTCTCTCCGTCTCTCTCTCTCTGTCTCTGTCTCTCTGTCTCGCTCTCTCTCTCTCTCTCTCTCTCTCTCTCTGTCTCTGTCTCTCTCTCTCTCTCTCTCTCTCTCTCTCTGTCTCTCTGTCTCTCTGTCTCTCTGTCTCTCTGTCTCGCCCTCTCTCTCTCTCTCTCTCTGTCTCTGTCTCTCTGTCTCGCCCTCTCTCTCTCTCTCTCTCTGTCTCTGTCTCTCTCTTTCTCTCTCTCTCCGTCTCTCTCTTTCTCTCTCTCTCTCTCTCCGTCTCTCTCTTTCTCTCTCTCTCTCTCTCTCCGTCTCTCTCTCTCTCTCTCTCTCTCTCTCTCTCTCTCTCTCTCTCTCTCTCTCTCTCTCTGTGTCCGTCTCTCTCTTTCTCTCTCTCTCTCTCTCTCTCCGTCTCTCTCTTTCTCTCTCTCTCTCTCTCTCCGTCTCTCTCTTTCTCTCTCTCTCTCTCTCTCTCCGTCTCTCTCTTTCTCTCTCTCTCTCTCTCTCCGTCTCTCTCTTTCTCTCTCTCTCTCTCTCTCTCTCTCTCCGCCTCTCTCTCTCTCTCTCTCTGTCTCGCTCTCTCTCTCTGTCTCTGTCTCTGTCTCTGTATCTCTCTGTCTCTCTCCCTCTCTCTCTCTCTGTGAGAAGTTATTATTGCCAGAGAGAGAAAGAGAGACATTGAGAGAAGTTATAATTCTCCTCATATGATCCAGAGATTGCTATCAGGAAACAAAACCTAATTTATTTCTCACAATAACATCAATGGCCTTCCTGCCTGGATCTAGTCCTGCTGGTGCTGGTCAAGCTAGGGGACAACCACTGTTGGTGCTGGTCTGACTAGGGGACAACCACTGTTGGTGTTGGTCTGGCTAGGGGACAACCAGTGTTGGTGCTGGTCTGGCTAGGGGACAACCACTGTTGGTGCTGGTCTGACTAGGGGACAACCACTGTTGGTACTGGTCTGACTAGGGGACAACCACTGTTGGTACTGGTCTGGCTAGGGGACAACCACTGTTGGTGCTGGTCTGACTAGGGGACAACCACTGTTGGTACTGGTCTGGCTAGGGGACAACCACTGTTGGTACTGGTCTGACTAGGGGACAACCACTGTTGGTACTGGTCTGGCTAGGGGACAACCACTGTTGGTGCTGGTCTGACTAGGGGACAACCACTGTTGGTACTGGTCTGGCTAGGGGACAACCACTGTTGGTGCTGGTCTGACTAGGGGACAACCACTGTTGGTGCTGGTCTGACAGGGGGACAACCACTGTTGGTACTGGTCTGGCTAGGGGACAACCACTGTTGGTGCTGGTCTGACTAGGGGACAACCACTGTTGGTACTGGTCTGGCTAGGGGACAACCACTGTTGGTGCTGGTCTGACTAGGGGACAACCACTGTTGGTACTGGTCTGACTAGGGGACAACCACTGTTGGTGTTGGTCTGACTAGGGGACAACCACTGTTGTTGCTGGTCTGGCTAGGGGACAACCACTGTTGGTGTTGGTCTGACTAGGGGACAACCACTGTTGGTACTGGTCTGACTAGGGGACAACCACTGTTGGTGCTGGTCTGGCTAGGGGACAACCACTGTTGGTGCTGGTCTGGCTAGGGGACAACCACTGTTGGTGCTGATCTGACTAGGGGACAACCACTGTTGGTGCTGGTCTGACTAGGGGACAACCACTGTTGTTGGTCTGACTAGGGGACAACCACTGTTGGTGCTGGTCTGACTAGGGGACACCCACTGTTTGTACTGGTCTGGCTAGGGGACAACCACTGTTGTTGGTCTGACTAGGGGACAACCACTTTGGTGATGGTCTGACTAGGGGACAACCACTGTTGGTGATGGTCTGGCTAGGGGACAACCACTGTTGGTGCTGGTCTGGCTAGGGGACAACCACTGTTGGTGCTGGTCTGGCTAGGGGACAACCACTGTTGGTACTGGTCTGGCTAGGGGACAACCACTGTTGTTGGTCTGACTAGGGGACAACCACTGTTGGTGCTGGTCTGACTAGGGGACAACCACTGTTGGTGCTGGTCTGGCTAGGGGACAACCACTGTTGGTACTGGTCTGGCTAGGGGACAACCACTGTTGGTACTGGTCTGACTAGGGGACAACCACTGTTGGTACTGGTCTGACTAGGGGACAACCACTGTTGGTACTGGTCTGGCTAGGGGACAACCACTGTTGGTACTGGTCTGACTAGGGGACAACCACTGTTGGTGCTGGTCTGGCTAGGGGACAACCACTGTTGGTGCGGGTCTGACTAGGGGACAACCACTGTTGGTGCTGGTCTGGCTAGGAGACAACCACTGTTGGTGCTGGTCTGACTAGGGGACAACCACTGTTGGTACTGGTCTGACTAGGGGACAACCACTGTTGGTACTGGTCTGGCTAGGGGACAACCACTGTTGGTGCTGGTCTGGCTAGGGGACAACCACTGTTGGTGCTGGTCTGACTAGGGGACAACCACTGTTGGTACTGGTCTGACTAGGGGACAACCACTGTTGGTACTGGTCTGGCTAGGGGACAACCACTGTTGGTACTGGTCTGGCTAGGGGACAACCACTGTTGGTGCTGGTCTGACTAGGGGACAACCACTGTTGGTACTGGTCTGGCTAGGGGACAACCACTGTTGGTGCTGGTCTGACTAGGGGACAACCACTGTTGGTGCTGGTCTGACTAGGGGACAACCACTGTTGGTACTGGTCTGACTAGGGGACAACCACTGTTGGTACTGGTCTGACTAGGGGACAACCACTGTTGGTACTGGTCTGGCTAGGGGACAACCACTGTTGGTGCTGGTCTGACTAGGGGACAACCACTGTTGGTGCTGGTCTGGCTAGGGGACAACCACTGTTGGTACTGGTCTGGCTAGGGGACAACCACTGTTGTTGGTCTGACTAGGGGACAACCACTGTTGTTGGTCTGACTAGGGGACAACCACTGTTGTTGGTCTGACTAGGGGACAACCACTGTTGGTATTGGTCTGACTAGGGGACAACCACTGTTGTTGGTCTGGCTAGGGGACAACCACTGTTGTTGGTCTGACTAGGGGACAACCACTGTTGGTACTGGTCTGACTAGGGGACAACCACTGTTGGTACTGGTCTGACTAGGGGACAACCACTGTTGGTGCTGATCTGACAGGGGGACAACCACTGTTGGTGCTGGTCTGGCTAGGGGACAACCACTGTTGGTGCTGGTCTGACAGGGGGACAACCACTGTTGGTGCTGGTCTGGCTAGGGGACAACCACTGTTGGTGTTGGTCTGGCTAGGGGACAACCACTGTTGGTACTGGTCTGGCTAGGGGACAACCACTGTTGGTACTGGTCTGGCTAGGGGACTACCACTGTTGGTGTTGTGTGTGTGGTCAGTGGTAAACATATCATTGTGTTTACTATGTGAAGTGTGTGGTCAGTGGTAAACATATCATTGTGTTTACTATGTGAAGTGTGTGGTCGGTAGTCTACATATCGTTGTGTTTACCATGTGAAGTGTGTGGTCAGTGGCCTACATATCGTTGTGTTTACCATGTGAAGTGTGTGGTCAGTGGTCTACATATCATTGTGTTTACCATGTGAAGTGTGTGGTCAGTGGCCTACATATCGTTGTGTTTACCATGTGAAGTGTGTGGTCAGTGGCCTACATATCGTTGTGTTTACCATGTGAAGTGTGTGGTCAGTGGCCTACATATCGTTGTGTTTACCATGTGAAGTGTGTGGTCAGTGTCCTACATATCGTTGTGTTTACCATGTGAAGTGTGTGGTCAGTGGTCTACATATCGTTGTGTTTACTATGTGAAGAGTTTGGTCAGTGGCCTACATATCGTTGTGTTTACCATGTGAAGTGTGTGGTCAGTGT
>NC_074666.1:100181029-100191424 GCF_029448725.1 Salvelinus fontinalis
ATAGTTTATAATCCACTCCAGAGATCTCCATGGTGATATAGATAGTTTATATTCCTCTCCAGAGATCTCCATGGTGATATTGATAGTTTATATTCCTCTCCAGAGATCTCCATGGTGATTATGATAGTTTATAATCCACTCCAGAGATCTCCATGGTGATATTGATAGTTTATATTCCTCTCCAGAGATCTCCATGGTGATTATGATAGTTTATAATCCACTCCAGAGATCTCCATGGTGATATTGATAGTTTATATTCCTCTCCAGAGATCTATCAGTATCATCAGGGACAGATAGATCTCAGAGAGCTACAGGTCCTAGTTAACACACACACCTATTCCCTTTATGGTGCACTACTTTAGACCAGGTCCCATTTCAGTGCACTATAAAGGGAATAGGGTTCCATTTAGGGCGCCGCCTCTGTGTGATTGCATTAGGAAGACTGTTATTCTGTCACTCACTCAGAACCTCCCTGGTTAAACCACTAAATCTGGACCCAATCTGCAGCAGGCACACATGTGTGTAGGGGCAGCCAGGGGTCAGGGCTGGCTGCAGAGATGGAGACCCTCCCCGTCCCCCCCGTCCCCCGCTGCACACACACTCTGCCCCTCTGTTATTGGAATCCATTAAGCAATGTGGTCAGCATTTCTATAATAATTGAAAGGAGACATGTTCAAAGTTCTCTCTCAAATTAACTGCTGTTGGCTGGGATCAGTCTGAGCCAAGACAAACATGCCACGGGTGAGGATAGGGGCCGAGGGGTGAGGATAGGGGCCGAGGGGTGAGGAGAGGGGCCGAGGGGTGAGGAGAGGGGCCGAGGAGTGAGGATAGGGGCCGAGGGGTGAGGATAGGGGCCGAGGGGTGAGGATAGGGGCCGAGGGGTGAGGATAGGGGCCGAGGGGTGAGGAGAGGGGCCGAGGGGTGAGGATAGGGGCCGAGGGGTGAGGATTGAGGCGGAGGGGTGAGGCTAGGGGCGGAGAAGTGAGGCTAGGGGAGGAGGGTTGCAAAATTTTGGTAACTTTCCCAATTTTCCCCAAATCCAAGTTGGAAGATTCCTTGGATCAGCAGGATATAAGCAAAACATCTGAAACTCTTTAGACAGGATTGCTGGAAAACTTGGGAATTTTGGGGAAAGTTACCGTCATTTTGAAACCCTAGTTGAGGCTCAGGGCTAGGGGCAGGATCTTGGGATGGGTTAGGGGCTTTGGTGGAGAAAGGGCTGGGGGGTTGGAGCTTGGGGTGGGTCCTGGGGACGGGGTAGGGCTTGGGGCTGCTAAGGTGAGGACGTGTTCTGGGGCTTGGGGCTCAGGAGTGAGGATGGGGGCTGAAGACTTGATGCTGGGGCTCGGGGCAGGTTGAATGGCTAAGGCTAGAGGTTTAAGGGTGGGGTTTTAAGACTGGGGCTTAGGGCTTGGGTAGGGGGCTGAGAGCTGTGGCTGGGGCCAGAGGTGTTGCTATAGGAACAGGCTGGGGGCTGGGGCCAGAGGTGTTGCTATAGGAACAGGTTGGGGGCTGGGGCCTGATGTGCTGCTATAGGAACAGGCTGGGGCCAGAGGTGTTGACAGGCTGGGGCCAGAGGTGTTGCTATAGGAACAGGCTGGGGCCAGAGGTGTTGACAGGCTGGGGCCAGATGTGTTGCTATAGGAATAGGCGGGGGGCTGGGGCCAGATGTGTTGCTATAGGAATAGGCGGGGGGCTGGGGCCAGATGTGTTGCTATAGGAATAGGCGGGGGGCTGGGGCCAGATGTGTTGCTATAGGAATAGGCGGGGGGCTGGGGCCAGATGTGTTGCTATAGGAATAGGCGGGGGGCTGGGGCCAGATGTGTTGCTATAGGAATAGGCTTGGGGCTGGGGCCAGATGTGTTGCTATAGGAATAGGCGGGGGGCTGGGGCCAGATGTGTTGCTATAGGAATAGGCGGGGGGCTGGGGCCAGATGTGTTGCTATAGGAATAGGCGGGGGGCTGGAGCCAGAGGTGTTGCTATAGGAATTGGCGGGGGGCTGGGGCCAGATGTGTTGCTATAGGAATAGGCGGGGGGCTGGGGCCAGATGTGTTGCTATAGCAATAGGCGGGGGGCTGGGGCCAGATGTGTTGCTATAGGAATAGGCGGGGGGCTGGGGCCAGATGTGTTGCTATAGGAATAAGCGGGGGGCTGGGGCCAGATGTGTTGCTATAGGAATAGGCGGGGGGCTGGGGCCAGATGTGTTGCTATAGGAATAGGCGGGGGGCTGGGGCCAGATGTGTTGCTATAGGAATAGGCGGGGGGCTGGGGCCAGATGTGTTGCTATAGGAATAGGCGGGGGGCTGGGGCCAGATGTGTTGCTATAGGAATAGGCGGGGGGTTGGGGCCAGATGTGTTGCTATAGGAATAGGCGGGGGGCTGGGGCCAGATGTGTTGCTATAGGAATAGGCGGGGGGCTGGGGCCAGATGTGTTGCTATAGGAATAGGCGGGGGGCTGGGGCCAGATGTGTTGCTATAGGAATAGGCGGGGGGCTGGGGCCAGATGTGTTGCTATAGGAATAGGCGGGGGGCTGGGGCCAGATGTGTTGCTATAGGAATAGGCGGGGGGCTGGGGCCAGATGTGTTGCTATTGGACCAGGCTGGGGGTGGTGAAAGAACTTGGTCTGGGCCAGGGCTGTGGATTCCTATATTGGTGCTGTGGGCCCACCAAGGACCCAACTGGTCTCCTAACCATGCTTTTTGGCTGATGGAGTTGGCCGGGTAACAGCGAGGTCAGACTCTCACTGTGATTGGATGTCATGGGGTATGACATCATCCAATAATCCCTGCTGGTGAGATCTGGTCAGGTTCTCTGTTCATCTCAATAATTGCTTTTGAAATGTTTACTTTTTTATTATTCATTTTTGGCTTGGATTACTATTTACCTTCCATTTATTTTTATTTATTTCATTGAGTTAATATTTTCTATTTCATTATCTGCCCCCTCCAATTATCATTCCTTTAAACATGAGAATAAAAAATAACACTTTTAAGGATGGATGAAAATAAGAAGGAAAGCCCCTCTTTCCAAGAAGCATTTATTAAATTTAGATGAAATCATAATATCATGCCGTATGAACTCTGAGGGAGAGAGAATAGTTCAGTTGTCATATGAACTCTGAGAGAGAACAGTTCAGTTGTCATATGAACTCTGAGGGAGGAGAACAGTTCAGTTGTCATATGAACTCTGAGGGAGAACAGTTCAGTTGTCATATGAACCCTGAAGGAGAGAGAACAGTTCAGTTGTCATATGAACTCTGAGGGAGAACAGTTCAGTTGTCATATGAACCCTGAAGGAGAGAGAACAGTTCAGTTGTCATATGAACTCAGAGGGAGGAGAACAGTTCAGTTGTCATGTGAACTCTGAGGGAGAACAGTTCAGTTGTCATATGAACTCTGAGGGAGAGAGAACAGTTCAGTTGTCATATGAACTCTGAGAGAGAACAGTTCAGTTGTCATATGAACTCTGAGGGAGGAGAACAGTTCAGTTGTCATGTGAACTCTGAGGGAGAGAGAACAGTTCAGTTGTCATGTGAACTCTGAGGGAGAGAGAACAGTTCAGTTGTCATATGAACTCTGAGGGAGAGAGAACAGTTCAGTTGTCATATGAACTCTGAGGGAGGAGAACAGTTCAGTTGTCATATGAACTCTGAGGGAGGAGAACAGTTCAGTTGTCATGTGAACTCTGAGGGAGAGAGAACAGTTCAGTTGTCATGTGAACTCTGAGGGAGAGAGAACAGTTCAGTTGTCATATGAACTCTGAGGGAGAGAGAACAGTTCAGTTGTCATATGAACTCTGAGAGAGAACAGTTCAGTTGTCATGTGAACTCTGAGAGAGAACAGTTCAGTTGTCATATGATCTCTGAGGGAGAACAGTTCAGTTGTCATATGAACTCTGAGGGAGAACAGTTCAGTTGTCATATGAACTCTGAGGGAGAGAGAACAGTTCAGTTGTCATGTGAACTCTGAGGGAGAGAGAACAGTTCAGTTGTCATGTGAACTCTGAGGGAGAGAGAACAGTTCAGTTGTCATATGAACTCTGAGGGAGAGAGAACAGTTCAGTTGTCATATGAACTCTGAGGGAGAGAGAACAGTTCAGTTGTCATATGATCTCTGAGAGAGAACAGTTCAGTTGTCATATGATCTCTGAGAGAGAACAGTTCAGTTGTCATATGAACTCTGAGAGAGAACAGTTCAGTTGTCATATGATCTCTGAGGGAGGAGAACAGTTCAGTTGTCATATGAACTCTGAGGGAGAGAGAACAGTTCAGTTGTCATATGATCTCTGAGAGAGAGAGAACAGTTCAGTTGTCATATGATCTCTGAGGGAGAGAGAACAGTTCAGTTGTCATATGAACTCTGAGGGAGAGAGAACAGTTCAGTTGTCATATGAACTCTGAGAGAGAACAGTTCAGTTGTCATATGAACTCTGAGGGAGGGAGAACAGTTCAGTTGTCATATGAACTCTGAGAGAGAACAGTTCAGTTGTCATATGAACTCTGAGGGAGAGAGAACAGTTCAGTTGTCATATGAACTCTGAGGGAGAGAGAACAGTTCAGTTGTCATATGAACTCTGAGAGAGAACAGTTCAGTTGTCATATGAACTCTGAGGGAGAACAGTTCAGTTGTCATATGAACTCTGAGGGAGAGAGAACAGTTCAGTTGTCATATGAACTCTGAGGGAGGAGAACAGTTCAGTTGTCATGTGAACTCTGAGGGAGAGAGAACAGTTCAGTTGTCATGTGAACTCTGAGGGAGAGAGAACAGTTCAGTTGTCATATGAACTCTGAGGGAGAGAGAACAGTTCAGTTGTCATATGAACTCTGAGGGAGGAGAACAGTTCAGTTGTCATATGAACTCTGAGGGAGGAGAACAGTTCAGTTGTCATGTGAACTCTGAGGGAGAGAGAACAGTTCAGTTGTCATGTGAACTCTGAGGGAGAGAGAACAGTTCAGTTGTCATATGAACTCTGAGGGAGAGAGAACAGTTCAGTTGTCATATGAACTCTGAGAGAGAACAGTTCAGTTGTCATGTGAACTCTGAGAGAGAACAGTTCAGTTGTCATATGAACTCTGAGGGAGAACAGTTCAGTTGTCATATGAACTCTGAGGGAGAGAGAACAGTTCAGTTGTCATGTGAACTCTGAGGGAGAGAGAACAGTTCAGTTGTCATGTGAACTCTGAGGGAGAGAGAACAGTTCAGTTGTCATATGAACTCTGAGGGAGAGAGAACAGTTCAGTTGTCATATGATCTCTGAGAGAGAACAGTTCAGTTGTCATATGATCTCTGAGAGAGAACAGTTCAGTTGTCATATGATCTCTGAGAGAGAACAGTTCAGTTGTCATATGAACTCTGAGAGAGAACAGTTCAGTTGTCATATGATCTCTGAGGGAGGAGAACAGTTCAGTTGTCATATGAACTCTGAGGGAGAGAGAACAGTTCAGTTGTCATATGATCTCTGAGAGAGAGAGAACAGTTCAGTTGTCATATGAACTCTGAGGGAGAGAGAACAGTTCAGTTGTCATATGAACTCTGAGAGAGAACAGTTCAGTTGTCATATGAACTCTGAGGGAGGGAGAACAGTTCAGTTGTCATATGAACCCTGAGAGAGAACAGTTCAGTTGTCATATGAACTCTGAGGGAGAGAGAACAGTTCAGTTGTCATATGAACTCTGAGGGAGAGAGAACAGTTCAGTTGTCATATGAACTCTGAGAGAGAACAGTTCAGTTGTCATATGAACTCTGAGGGAGAACAGTTCAGTTGTCATATGAACTCTGAGGGAGAGAGAACAGTTCAGTTGTCATATGAACTCTGAGGGAGAGAGAACAGTTCAGTTGTCATATGAACTCTGAGGGAGGAGAACAGTTCAGTTGTCATATGAACTCTGAGAGAGAGAGAACAGTTCATTTGTCATATGAACTACTAATAGCTACTAATATTACACCAGTAATATACTGTATACCACTTAGCTACTAATATTACACCAGTAATATACTGTATACCACTTAGCTACTAATATTACACCAGTAATATACTGTATACCCCTTAGCTACTAATATTACACCAGTAATATACTGTATACCCCTTAGCTACTAATATTACACCAGTAATATACTGTATACCACTTTGCTACTAATATTACACCAGTAATATACTGTATACCACTTAGCTACTAATATTACACCAGTAATATACTGTATACCCCTTAGCTACTAATATTACACCAGTAATATACTGTATACCACTTAGCTACTAATATTGTACTATTTATATACTGTATACCACATAGCAACTAAAATTATACTATATACCACTTAAATACTAATATTATGCTACTAATATACTGTAAAACACTTAGCTACTAATATTATGCTACTAATATACTGTATACCACTTAGATACTAATATTATGCTACTAATATACTGTATACCACTTAGATACTAATATTATGCTACTAATATACTGTATACCACATAGCAACTAATATTATACTATTTATATACTGTATACCACTTAGATACTAATATTATGCTACTAATATACTGTATACCACTTAGATACTAATATTATGCTACTAATATACTGTATACCACTTAGATACTAATATTACACCACTAATATACTGTATCCCTCTCTGATACTAATATTACACCACTAATATACTGTATCCCTCTTAGATACTAATATTACACTACTAATGTATGCCGCTAGGCAGATGCTTTTACCCAAAAGTAGCACTACATTGACTGCGTGCCAAATGGTTCCTTATTCCTTATATGGTTAAAAGCGTCCCATTCGGTGCATTCAGTTGAGGTATGAATGTGTGAAACTTGTACTAATTGAACCCATGATCTTGTCATATATTCATCTATGTTGATGTCATCTATCTATCTCAGACTCATCCTGTTTTCTCCGTAGGTAGATAGACTATCAGTAATGCTTTTTAGCCCTGGTCGGTAATAAAGGTTCAATAAATTAAAGATGGACAGAGAGTACATGTGTTCTATTTGACTCTGTAAAAAATACAAAGAAGATGATGTCACATCCACTTGAGGAGACCAAGATGATTCAGTGTTGCTGACATCAGTAGAGATGAACACAGCATGTGTTCTATTTCACTCTGTGGAATTGATGACATCATTAGAACTGTCTAGTGCAGAATGTCATCGTTCTATATCTAGCAGGTGTTATTATGAGTCATATTTTCCACTGATCGTCTGCCTTTATCTCTGCTGTCATCTGTCAGAGTCAGCTCAGTGTGTCTGTCTGGCAAGTCCTCAGGGATGTTTTCTACCATGCATGTCTTGTGACGGACACGAGACTAAGGCCTAGATTCAATTCAGACCACGGAAGATCTGCGTGATATAACGCAATTGACATTTAAAGGTAATTTCCGATTGAGTCGACATATGCAGTCTTTAAAACGTGTATAATGGATAAAACTTGATCATCTTTATCATATGTGATTCCTGTGGAGTCTTGACCAACAAATCGTTAAAACAAGAGTAGCCACACAACCCACACACCATCTTCAGACAGCATGTGGTTAAACATGTGATTATCTGATCAGTTCACAGCAGAGTAGAGCCCCTAGGTAGGGTCAGTTCACAGCAGAGTAGAGCCCCTAGGTAGGGTCAGTTCACAGCAGAGTAGAGCCCCTAGGTAGGGTCAGTTCACAGCAGAGTAGAGCCCCTAGGTAGGGTCAGTTCACAGCAGAGTAGAGCCCCTAGGTAGGGTCAGTTCACAGCAGAGTAGAGCCCCTAGGTAGGGTCAGTTCACAGCAGAGTAGAGCCCCTAGGTAGGGTCAGTTCACAGCAGAGTAGAGCCCCTAGGTAGGGTCAGTTCACAGCAGAGTAGAGCCCCTAGGTAGGGTCAGTTCACAGCAGAGTAGAGCCCCTAGGTAGGGTCAGTTCACAGCAGAGTAGAGCCCCTAGGTAGGGTCAGTTCACAGCAGAGTAGAGCCCCTAGGTAGGGTCAGTTCACAGCAGAGTAGAGCCCCTAGGTAGGGTCAGTTCACAGCAGAGTAGAGCCCCTAGGTAGGGTCAGTTCACAGCAGAGTAGAGCCCCTAGGTAGGGTCAGTTCACAGCAGAGTAGAGCCCCTAGGTAGGGTCAGTTCACAGCAGAGTAGAGCCCCTAGGTAGGGTCAGTTCACAGCAGAGTAGAGCCCCTAGGTAGGGTCAGTTCACAGCAGAGTAGAGCCCCTAGGTAGGGTCAGTTCACAGCAGAGTAGAGCCCCTAGGTAGGGTCAGTTCACAGCAGAGTAGAGCCCCTAGGTAGGGTCAGTTCACAGCAGAGTAGAGCCCCTAGGTAGGGTCAGTTCACAGCAGAGTAGAGCCCCTAGGTAGGGTCAGTTCACAGCAGAGTAGAGCCCCTAGGTAGGGTCAGTTCACAGCAGAGTAGAGCCCCTAGGTAGGGTCAGTTCACAGCAGAGTAGAGCCCTAGGTAGGGTCAGTTCACAGCAGAGTAGAGCCCCTAGGTAGGGTCAGTTCACAGCAGAGTAGAGCCCCTAGGTAGGGTCAGTTCACAGCAGAGTAGAGCCCCTAGGTAGGGTCAGTTCACAGCAGAGTAGAGCCCCTAGGTAGGGTCAGTTCACAGCAGAGTAGAGCCCCTAGGTAGGGTCAGTTCACAGCAGAGTAGAACCCCTAGGTAGGGTCAGTTCACAGCAGAGTAGAGCCCCTAGGTAGGGTCAGTTCACAGCAGAGTAGAGCCCCTAGGTAGGGTCAGTTCACAGCAGAGTAGAGCCCCTAGGTAGGGTCAGTTCACAGCAGAGTAGAGCCCCTAGGTAGGGTCAGTTCACAGCAGAGTAGAGCCCCTAGGTAGGGTCAGTTCACAGCAGAGTAGAGCCCCTAGGTAGGAGTCAGTTCACAGCAGAGTAGAGCCCCTAGGTAGGGTCAGTTCACAGCAGAGTAGAGCCCCTAGGTAGGGTCAGTTCACAGCAGAGTAGAGCCCCTAGGTAGGGTCAGTTCACAGCAGAGTAGAGCCCCTAGGTAGGGTCAGTTCACAGCAGAGTAGAGCCCCTAGGTAGGGTCAGTTCACAGCAGAGTAGAGCCCCTAGGTAGGGTCAGTTTCACAGCAGAGTAGAGCCCCTAGGTAGGGTCAGTTCACAGCAGAGTAGAGCCCCTAGGTAGGGTCAGTTCACAGCAGAGTAGAACCCCTAGGTAGGGTCAGTTCACAGCAGAGTAGAGCCCCTAGGTAGGGGTCAGTTCACAGCAGAGTAGAGCCCCTAGGTAGGGTCAGTTCACAGCAGAGTAGAGCCCCTAGGTAGGGTCAGTTCACAGCAGAGTAGAGCCCCTAGGGTAGGGTCAGTTCACAGCAGAGTAGAGCCCCTAGGTAGGGTCAGTTCACAGCAGAGTAGAGCCCCTAGGTAGGGTCAGTTCACAGCAGAGTAGAGCCCCTAGGTAGGGTCAGTTCACAGCAGAGTAGAACCCCTAGGTAGGGTCAGTTCACAGCAGAGTAGAGCCCCTAGGTAGGGTCAGTTCACAGCAGAGTAGAAACCCCTAGGTAGGGGTCAGTTCACAGCAGAGTAGAGCCCCTAGGTAGGGTCAGTTCACAGCAGAGTAGAGCCCCTAGGTAGGGTCAGTTCACAGCAGAGTGGAGCCCCTAGGTAGGGTCAGTTCACAGCAGAGTGGAGCCCCTAGGTAGGGTCAGTTCACAGCAGAGTAGAGCCCCTAGGTAGGGTCAGTTCACAGCAGAGTAGAGCCCCTAGTAGGGTCAGTTCACAGCAGAGTAGAGCCCCTAGGTAGGGTCAGTTCACAGCAGAGTAGAGCCCCTAGGTAGGGGTCAGTTCACAGCAGAGTAGAGCCCCTAGGTAGGGTCAGTTCACAGCAGAGTAGAACCCTAGGTAGGGTCAGTTCACAGCAGAGTAGAGCCCCTAGGTAGGGTCAGTTCACAGCAGAGTAGAGCCCCTAGGTAGGGTCAGTTCACAGCAGAGTAGAGCCCCTAGGTAGGGTCAGTTCACAGCAGAGTAGAGCCCCTAGGTAGGGTCAGTTCACAGCAGAGTAGAGCCCCTAGGTAGGGTCAGTTCACAGCAGAGTAGAGCCCCTAGGTAGGGTCAGTTCACAGCAGAGTAGAGCCTCTAGGTAGGGTCAGTTCACAGCAGAGTAGAACCCCTAGGTAGGGTCAGTTCACAGGGAGGGGGGTGGGGCTGTTTTAGACCCTGAACATGTGATGTGCAGTAAAGGGGGGGGGGGGGGGGTAGCCTCTGGGTTCCTGGGTGGAGAGAGAGGGGCCTTCAATAGGCCATCACAGGAACCGCTGATTAGATTAGATCTGACGGTTTCAGCGTGTGTGTGTGTGTGTAACTCTGCACTTATGATCCTCTGTCATATTATATCATTGATTATATGTTTCCATGTTTCCTGTTGGTTCCATGTTTCTCGTTGGTTCCGGGT
>NC_074666.1:100191520-100248407 GCF_029448725.1 Salvelinus fontinalis
TCTATTTTTACTTGACCACAGTTACATGAAAAAAAACATTTCCATTTCTTTGAAACGACTTGTGATTTCATCTCGAAAAGTAAAATGGCTTTAACTAGCTGCTTTGTACTTAGTGGTCATCAGTCAGAGGGCGTTAACCCCCCAGTCAGAGGGCGTTAAAGCCCCGTGTCCTAAACAACCTGGGAATAAAGGATTATCAGAATAACAGTCGTTGATGTTAAGTTCATGTTTTAAGTATCCCTATACTTCTGTTACTATGGTGATATCACTGAGTCAAGAGTGCGCCTGCGCAGGGAGTCGGTTCGTTGATGGACCTAGCCTGGAGTGTAATGGCTACCTTGTAGTGTGTTCATACGGTATAGTAAACTTTGTTAAACTGGAACCTTGTCGTTGTGTCATTGAGTTAACAGTTGATAATCCGGTAATAATCTGTGAAATAAATGTCTAAACTCACGGTCTTTGTCGAACTTGGGTAACGTTGCTCCGCTGGCAGCCATCTCAGGATCCACCGTCTCCAAAAATATAGTCCAGGGATTCTCATTGTCGCTCAAGTCTATCATCTGGGGAGAACACACACACAGGGTTAAACACACACACACACACACACACACACACACAGGGTTAAACACACACACACAGGGTTAAACACACACACACACACACACACACACACACACACACACACAGGGTTAAACACACACACACACAGGGTTAAACACACACAGGGTTAAACACACACAGTGTTAAACACACACACACACACACACACACAGGGTTAAACACACACACACACAGGGTTAAACACACACAGGGTTAAACACACACAGGGTTAAACACACACACACACACACACACACACACACACACACACACACACACAGGGTTAAACACACACACACACACAGGGTTAAACACACACAGGGTTAAACACACACAGGGTTAAACACACACACACACACACAGGGTTAAACACACACACACACACACAGGGTTAAACACACACAGGGTTAAACACACACAGGGTTAAACACACACAGGGTTAAACACACACAGGGTTAAACACACACACACACACAGGGTTAAACACACACAGGGTTAAACACACACACACACAAACCACATCTACACACACCAGTCCCTCTACTGTCTTCCAAGAGACTACAGGACAGTTTCCAGGTCAACCTGGTGGTTGTGTTACTCACAGACTTGCTGCAGTCGGCCTCGTAGTCCAGCATGGCAGGTCTCTTGGTGCCGTTGCTCCGGGCCTGCATGGGCCACAGCCTCATCTGGTCCTGTGGGAAACCCTGCAACACATCAATACACACGGTCAGACTGGGGATACACACAAGCATAGTTCCTCTCCAGGTTTCTTACTTTGGCGTCCTCCAGGAGAAGTATAACAGTGGTCGAACAGCAGGTTAAAGGGTAACGGAGGAGAGGACAGACAGACAGACAGGCAGACAGAGACAGAGACAGACAGACAGTCTCACCATGGTCTGGGAGAGATTCTGGACAAGAGGAGAGGACAAAGACAGACAGACAGGCAGACAGAGACAGAGACAGACAGAGACAGACAGACAGTCTCACCATGGTCTGGGAGAGATTCTGGACAAGAGGAGAGGACAAAGACAGACAGACAGGCAGACAGACAGAGACAGAGAGAGTCTCACCATGGTCTGGGAGAGATTCTGGACAAACTCCTGCAGCGTGGAGCTCTTCAGGACCTTGAACACAGTGTACTTCACCTTCTCCTCGTCATACATGTCATTACCCTGGTGACCACAGAACTGGTCCTCTGTCACAATCTGGGAGAGAGAGAGGAGGAGAAAGAGAGAGCGGAGGAGAGAGGAGGAGAGAGGGAGGAGAGAGAGAGAGGGGGAGACAGAGGGAGGGGGAAGAGACATAGAGAGAGAGAGAGAGAGAGAGAGAGGGCGAGACAGAGGGAGGGGGAAGAGACATGGAGAGAGAGAGAGAGAAGTGATTCATAACACCAACATTCTCCAAAAGCTGTTGTATTATTATCTGGACCTGTGACGGGGGGGGGGGGGGAGCTCCACGCCTTACCTGGACCTGCATGTAGAGATGGGCCTCCTGCCGCTCCTTCCTCTTCTGAGCCTCAACCCTCTTCTCCTCCTGAAGCCGCTCCACCAGCTGCTGGGGGATGTCCACGTCGTTTACCGCCAGCAGCACCTCACCTGGGAGGAGACGGGTAAACACAGGGTTATCTAACCATACCTCCCCCGAAGCGTTGACTACCATGTGCTACAAAAAGGTAGTATAAGGCTTCATAGCATTGACTTAGTGAGTTATAAGGCTTCATAGAGTTATAAAAGTCATGATCCTGACTTAAGCTACTGAGTTGTAAAGCAGCGTAAGGTGACTTACTGAGTTTGGACTCGCGGATGTACACCAGCATGTAAGCGTTGGTGCAGTGACGTACTGATAGGTCGTCGTCATGGCCACCGTAGTTGTGTTCAATAGCTTCCTCCTTGGTGCACCGTGACACCACGTCATCATCAAACTTACACCACTGGAGGAAGAGGAGAGAGGGAGAGACAGAGAGGAGACGGGAACGGAGAGGAAGAGACAGAGAGGAGACAGGAACGGAGAGGGAGAGACAGAGGAGACAGGAACGGAGAGGGAGAGACAGAGAGGAGACGGGAACGGAGAGGGAGAGACAGAGAGGAGACGGGAACGGAGAGGGAGGGAGAGACAGAGAGGAGACGGGAACGGAGCGTGAGAGACAGAGAGGAGACGGGAACGGAGCGTGAGAGACAGAGAGGAGATGGGAACGGAGAGGGAGAGAGAGAGGAGACGGGAACGGAGAGGGAGAGACAGAGAGGAGACGGGAACGGAGCGTGAGAGACAGAGAGGAGACGGGAACGGAGCGTGAGAGACAGAGAGGAGACGGGAACGGAGAGGGAGAGACAGAGAGGAGACAAGAACGGTGAGGGAGAGACAGAGAGGAGACGGGAACGGAGCGTGAGAGACAGAGAGGAGACGGGAACGGAGAGGGAAATAGAGGAGACGGGAACGGAGAGGGAAATAGAGAGGAGACGGGAACGGAGAGGGAGAGAAGACGGGTACGGAGAGGGAGAGAGAGAGGAGACGGGTACGGAGAGGGAGAGAGAGAGGAGACGGGTACGGAGAGGGAGAGAGAGAGGAGACGGGTACGGAGAGGGAGAGAGAGAGGAGACGGGTACGGTGAGGGAGACAGGAACAGATGTACCTTATTAAGAAAACAGTTTATGTATCGTCATTGTATCATTTATCAGGACACACATGAGCAGAGTGTTGGCTGCATATTGACATGATTCCCCCATTACTATGTTAATAACCTGATAAAACACCTTTCAGGTTGACAACACAACCGTAGTTCTTACGCCCCATTAATGATCAAATATACTACTGCATTTAACTGATTGGTGTGTTGGGGGACTCACGATGGGTTCCTTGACGCTGACTTTCCCGTCTCCTTTGGGGTTGAGGTAGACAACGTAGTGTCCTCCGTGGTTGTCGCCGCTGTGCACCAGCACGGCGTGCAGGATGTAGTTGGCCGGGTCCTTAGAGTCAGTCTTCTGGAGGAACTCATCCAGGGGAAGCTGCTCCGGAAACTCAAACCTGGGAGGGGTAGGAGAGACACAGAGAGGGGGCCGAGAGGAAGAGGGGGCCGAGAGGAAGAGGGGGCCGAGAGGAAGAGGGGGCCGAGAGGAAGAGGGGCCGAGAGGAAGAGGGGCCGAGAGGAAGAGGGGGCCGAGAGGAAGAGGGGGCCGAGAGGAAGAGGGGGCCGAGAGGAAGAGGGGCCGAGAGGAAGAGGGGGCCGAGAGGAAGAGGGGGCCGAGAGGAAGAGGGGGCCGAGAGGAAGAGGGGCCGAGAGGAAGAGGGGCCGAGAGGAAGAGGGGCCGAGAGGTAGAGGGGGCGAGAGGTAGAGGGGGCAAGAGGTAAAGGGGGCAAGAGGTAGAGGGGGCAAGAGGTAGAGGGGGCAAGAAGTAGAGGGGGCGAGAGGAAGAAAGGTGTTTTTGTGATCAGTATTATCGTGTCCATGTTCTTCCTGTGTTATAGCTTCAATGTGAGCTCCATTCAGGACATCAGACAGGTGCTGTGTTACCCCAGCGGGGCTTTGACCTACACGGGGGGTTAAGTTACCATGACCTACACGGGGGGTTACGTTACCATGACCTACACGGGGGGTTACGTTACCATGACCTACACTGGGGGTTAAGTTACCATGACCTACACTGGGGGTTACGTTACCATGACCTACACGGGGGGTTACGTTACCATGACCTACACTGGGGGTTAAGTTACCATGACCTACACTGGGGGTTAAGTTACCATGACCTACACTGGGGGTTAAGTTACCATGACCTCCACGGGGGGGGGGGGGGTTAAGTTACCATGACCTACACTGGGGGGTTAAGCTACCATGACCTACACTGGGGGGTTAAGTTACCATGACCTACACTGGGGGGTTAAGTTACCATGACCTACACGGGGGGGGTTAAGTTACCATGACCTACACGGGGGGGGTTAAGTTACCATGACCTACACGGGGGGGGGTTAAGTTACCATGACCTACACGGGGGGGGGGGTTAAGTTACCATGACCTACACAGGGGGGGGGTTAAGTTACCATGACCTACACGGGGGGGGGGGGGGGGGGGTTAAGTTACCATGACCTACACTGGGGGGTTAAGTTACCATGACCTGCACTGGGGGGTTAAGTTACCATGACCTGCACTGGGGGTTAAGTTACCATGACCTACACTGGGGGGTTAAGTTACCATGACCTACACTGAGGGGTTAAGTTACCATGACCTACACTGAGGGGTTAAGTTACCATGACCTACACTGAGGGGTTAAGTTACCATGACCTACACTGAGGGGTTAAGTTACCATGACCTACACTGAGGGGTTAAGTTACCATGACCTACACTGAGGGGTTAAGTTACCATGACCTACACTGAGGGGTTAAGTTACCATGACCTACACTGAGGGGTTAAGTTACCATGACCTACACTGAGGGGTTAAGTTACCATGACCTACACTGAGGGGTTAAGTTACCATGACCTACACTGAGGGGTTAAGTTACCATGACCTACACTGAGGGGTTAAGTTACCATGACCTACACTGGGGGTTACGTTACCATGACCTACACTGGGGGGTTAAGTTACCATGACCTACACTGAGGGGTTAAGTTACCATGACCTACACTGAGGGGTTAAGTTACCATGACCTACACTGAGGGGTTAAGTTACCATGACCTACACTGAGGGGTTAAGTTACCATGACCTACACTGAGGGGTTAAGTTACCATGACCTACACTGAGGGGTTAAGTTACCATGACCTACACTGAGGGGTTAAGTTACCATGACCTACACTGAGGGGTTAAGTTACCATGACCTACACTGGGGGGTTAAGTTACCATGACCTACACTGGGGGGTTAAGTTACCATGACCTACACTGGGGGTTAAGTTACCATGACCTACACTGAGGGGTTAAGTTACCATGACCTACACGGGGGGGTTAAGTTACCATGACCTACACTGGGGGTTAAGTTACCATGACCTACACTGCGGGTTACGTTACCATGACCTACACTGGGGGGTTAAGTTACCATGACCTACACTGAGGGGTTAAGTTACCATGACCTACACTGGGGGGTTAAGTTACCATGACCTACACTGGGGGGTTAAGTTACCATGACCTACACGGGGGGGTTAAGTTACCATGACCTACACTGGGGGGGTTAAGTTACCATGACCTACACTGGGGGGTACAAAAAAAACCATTATGAACACCTGTTCTTTCCATGTCAGACTGACCAGGTGAATCCAGGTGAAAGATATGATCCCTTATTGATGTCACTTGTTAAATCCACTTCAATCAGTGTAGATGAAGGGGAGGAGACGGGTTAAAGAAGGATTTTTAAACCTTGAGACAATTGAGACATGGATTGTCTATGTGTTGCCCATTCAGAGGGTGAATGGGCAAGACAAAAGATGAAGTGCCTTTGAACAGGGTAGGGTAGTAGGTGCCTTTGAACAGGGTAGGGTAGTAGGTGCCAGACAGACTGGTTTGTGTCAAGAACTGTAACGCTGCTGGGATTTTCACGCTCAACAGATTCCTGTGTGTGTCATGAATGGTCCACCACCCAAAGGACATCCAGCCAACTGGACACCACTGTGGGAAGCATTGGAGTCAATATGGGCCAGCATCCCTGTGGAACGCTTTCAACACCTTGTAGAGTCCAATGCCCTGACGAACAGACTGTTCTGAGGGCAAAATAGGGCCAACTCAATATTAGGAATGTGTTCTTAACTTTTGGTATAGTCAGTGTACCTGTGGAATCCACATGTTAAGACAGGTGTGTGTGTGTCGGTGTGTGTGTGCCCAATGTGTACGTTACCTGTCGTTGATCTTGATGTTTTGGTCGGTCTGAGGGTCGTACATGAACCTCATCAGCTGCAGGTGCAGTATGGGAGGGAAAGTCAGGAACTTCACCCCCTTCTCCGCTTCCTGAAAACACACACATGGCCGGTAAGTCTACTGACTCATCATCCACGTGTCCTACCCTCAGTAGATTATACAGGACCAGAGAGTACGTGTAGATTATACAGGACCAGAGAGTACGTGTAGATTATACAGGACCAGAGAGTACGTGTAGATTATACAGGACCAGAGAGTACGTGTAGATTATACAGGACCAGAGAGTACGTGTAGATTATACAGGACCAGAGACTATGTGTAGATTATACAGGACCAGAGAGTACGTGTAGATTATACAGGACCAGAGACTATGTGTAGATTATACAGGACCAGAGAGTACGTGTAGATTATACAGGACCAGAGAGTATGTGTAGATTATACAGGACCAGAGAGTATGTGTAGATTATACAGGACCAGAGAGTATGTGTAGATTATACAGGACCAGAGAGTATGTGTAGATTATACAGGACCAGAGAGTATGTGTAGATTATACAGAGAGTACGTGTAGATTATACAGGACCAGAGAGAGTACGTGTAGATTATACAGGACCAGAGACTATGTGTAGATTATACAGGACCAGAGAGTACGTGTAGATTATACAGGACCAGAGAGTACGTGTAGATTATACAGGACCAGAGAGTATGTGTAGATTATACAGGACCAGAGAGTACGTGTAGATTATACAGGACCAGAGAGAGTACGTGTAGATTATACAGGACCAGAGAGAGTACGTGTAGATTATACAGGACCAGAGAGTATGTGTAGATTATACAGGACCAGAGAGTATGTGTAGATTATACAGGACCAGAGAGTATGTGTAGATTATACAGGACCAGAGAGTATGTGTAGATTATACAGGACCAGAGAGTATGTGTAGATTATACAGGACCAGAGAGTATGTGTAGATTATACAGGACCAGAGAGTACGTGTAGATTATACAGAGAGTACGTGTAGATTATACAGGACCAGAGAGAGTACGTGTAGATTATACAGGACCAGAGAGTACGTGTAGATTATACAGGACCAGAGAGTACGTGTAGATTATACAGGACCAGAGAGTACGTGTAGATTATACAGGACCAGAGAGTACGTGTAGATTATACAGGACCAGAGAGTACGTGTAGATTATACAGGACCAGAGAGAGTACGTGTAGATTATACAGGACCAGAGATGTTCAACTAACTGACCCTTCTCTGGTCCAAACAATTGATTTTGACCAACAAATCCGTCCTAAGAATTTTGAAATCCCGTTGCAGCCCTCAAAACCAAAAATGATTGCCCACCTGTTCTACAGCCTCACCTATAGGCCATGTTCATAAAGCACATTTACACCCATCATTAACTCTATATAAACCCATTATGAATATGTTATGTAGCCTGAGTGTTTATAAAGCATCTATAAATCCTGTACACACCCTTTATAAAGCCTGAACAAGGCCACCCGTAGTCATATAAAGCATATTTTAACCATACATAAGGCCTTTATAAAGCCTGAACAAGGCCACCCGTAGTCATATAAAGCATCTGTTAACCATAGATAAGGCCTTTATAAAGCCTGAACAAGGCCACCCGTAGTCTTATAAAGCATCTTTTGACCATACATAAGGCCATTATAAAGCCTGAATAAGGCCTCACCTGTAGGCCGTGTTCTCCTGCGTCGTATTTGTTGTCTCCGTCGAGCTGCTCCACAGCGACGTAGTCCTTAAAGGACTCAAAGACTAGAGGGAAGAGAAACACTGAGCTATATACACACACACAGTTACACACACACACATAGCTACACAGTCACCAACTCAGTAGCCTTGTGGTTAGAGTGTCTGCCCTGAGAGTGAATGGTTGGGAGTTCCCTCCCCGTCCGAGTCATACCAGAGACTGTACAACTGCCATCTGAAGCATCTCTGCTTGGCACTGAGCATTAAGGACACTGGGAGTAAAGGCCTTCTGCATGGCCAAATCTCGATAAACCCTTAACACTAGAACAGCCTGTCCTTTCAGCCTATCAGTACACGCTAGAGGACGTTGCCGGGCATCCCCTTTAGCATCAGATGCATATCAACCTGCAAGGTGCATAAACATGCTTGATAAATATGGAATTAAACATGTGTAAATTATTAAATTGCATTAAATAATATTCATGGAAATATCAAGGATGTGAACACTTGTATTTATTTTACATCTGTACACCGTGAGTGTTGCTTTACCAATCGCCATCACTGAGTATGTTGGTATGTTGTTTTGTGCAGAGGGGGGGGCAGCTCCCACCTTTGTGTGTTCACTGTTCCTAGCAGGCTAGTCTTCTTTGTGTGTCCACTGTTCCTAGCAGGCTAGTCTTCTTTGTGTGTTCACTGTTCCTAGCAGGCTAGTCTTCTTTGTGTGTTCACTGTTCCTAGCAGGCTAGTCTTCTTTGTGTGTTCACTGATCCTAGCAGGCTAGTCTTCTTTGTGTGTTCACTGATCCTAGCAGGCTAGTCTTCTTTGTGTGTTCACTGATCCTAGCAGGCTAGTCTTCTTTGTGTGTTCACTGTTCCTAGCAGGCTAGTCTTCTTTGTGTGTTCACTGATCCTAGCAGGCTAGTCTTCTTTGTGTGTTCACTGATCCTAGCAGGCTAGTCTTCTTTGTGTGTTCACTGTTCCTAGCAGGCTAGTCTTCTTTGTGTGTTCACTGTTCCTAGCAGGCTAGTCTTCTTTGTGTGTTCACTGTTCCTAGCAGGCTAGTCTTCTTTGTGTGTTCACTGATCCTAGCAGGCTAGTCTTCTTTGTGTGTTCACTGATCCTAGCAGGCTAGTCTTCTTTGTGTGTTCACTGATCCTAGCAGGCTAGTCTTCTTTGTGTGTTCACTGTTCCTAGCAGGCTAGTCTTCTTTGTGTGTTCACTGTTCCTAGCAGGCTAGTCTTCTTTGTGTGTTCACTGTTCCTAGCAGGCTAGTCTTCTTTGTGTGTTCACTGTTCCTAGCAGGCTAGTCTTCTTTGTGTGTTCACTGTTCCTAGCAGGCTAGTCTTCTTTGTGTGTTCACTGTTCCTAGCAGGCTAGTCTTCTTTGTGTGTTCACTGTTCCTAGCAGGCTAGTCTTCTTTGCAATCAACTTGTCTGACAGGGAAATTGACGTTTAGAAGTTGTCCATGGTCACATTTCTGCCTCTGCCCATGTTAAGGCTCCACGAGTCTCTAAACCACACTGTCAAACAGTCGCTCACCCGCTGGCCTGGTTTTCACCCGCTGGCCTGGTTTCAACTGTCCCTAGATAGGGAAAGTCATTGAGCAAGTACTTGGTTTGGATATCAGCGGCTAACCAAAACTAAAGTCACATGTTCCATTATCAGCTTCTATCTGGTTTCTATTGGCCATTCAGCCACTGGTGATATTTTAATGTTATGTTTATTATGTTACTAGTTTTTTGCTTATAGTACCCAGAACAATGCTGCCTCACTAGTGGTCATGAGCTGAATGAATGGACAGCAAGGATATTGTTGGAAAAACACTTTTTATATATATAAATTGTAGAATTGCATGTAATTGTAAAAAAAAAATCAAACTTGAACATTTGTCTACACCACCAAGATGGGGGGCCTCTAAATGTCTCTAAAATCCAGCCATGCCGACTGCACCCACCACATAAGCCCCTTTTCAAAGCAGAAAACCCCCTGTAAAAGGACGGAGACTAGAGCAACATGACAGACATCCAGTAACCCAGAGAAGGAAAGGGATTCAACATGACAGACATCCAGTAACCCAGAGAAGGAAAGGGATTCAACATGACAGACATCCAGTAACCCAGAGAAGGAAAGGGATTGATACTCACTGTTTTTCTTTCCTTTGATACTGAGCTGGATGTCGTAGTAATCCTCTATCCGCTCTGACCGGTAGTCAACGTGCTTACACTGGATATAGGACTGGAGAGAGAGAACACAGTTACACTGGATATAGGACTGGAGAGAGATACAACATAGTTACACTGGATATAGGACTGGAGAGAGATACAACATAGTTACACTGGATATAGGACTGGAGAGAGAGAACACAGTTACACTGGATATAGGACTGGAGAGAGAGAACATAGTTACACTGGATATAGGACTGGAGAGAGAGAACACAGTTACACTGGATATAGGACTGGAGAGAGAGAACAAAGTTACACTGGATATAGGACTGGAGAGAGAGAACACAGTTACACTGGATATAGGACTGGAGAGAGAGAACACAGTTACACTGGATATAGGACTGGAGAGAGAGAACACAGTTACACTGGATATAGGACTGGAGAGAAACAACACACAGTTACACTGGATATAGGACTGGAGAGAGAGGACATAGTTACACTGGATATAGGACTGGAGAGAGAGAACACAGTTACACTGGATATAGGACTGGAGAGAAACAACACACAGTTACACTGGATATAGGACTGGAGAGAGAGGACATAGTTACACTGGATATAGGACTGGAGAGAGATACAACATAGTTACACTGGATATAGGACTGGAGAGAGATACAACATAGTTACACTGGATATAGGACTGGAGAGAGATACAACATAGTTACACTGGATATAGGACTGGAGAGAGATACAACATAGTTACACTGGATATAGGACTGGAGAGAGATACAACATAGTTACACTGGATATAGGACTGGAGAGAGAGACAACATAGTTACACTGGATATAGGACTGGAGAGAGATACAACATAGTTACACTGGATATAGGACTGGAGAGAGATACAACATAGTTACACTGGATATAGGACTGGAGAGAGATACAACATAGTTACACTGGATATAGGACTGGAGAGAGATACAACATAGTTACA
The DNA here is from genome assembly GCF_029448725.1 of Salvelinus fontinalis. Classification (NCBI taxonomy): domain Eukaryota; kingdom Metazoa; phylum Chordata; class Actinopteri; order Salmoniformes; family Salmonidae; genus Salvelinus; species Salvelinus fontinalis. The sequence goes on from NC_074666.1 coordinate 100,202,817, forward strand.
CTGGATATAGGACTGGAGAGAGATACAACATAGTTACACTGGATATAGGACTGGAGAGAGAGAGATACAACATAGTTACACTGGATATAGGACTGGAGAGAGATACAACATAGTTACACTGGATATAGGACTGGAGAGAGATACAACATAGTTACACTGGATATAGGACTGGAGAGAGATACAACATAGTTACACTGGATATAGGACTGGAGAGAGATACAACATAGTTACACTGGATATAGGACTGGAGAGAGATACAACATAGTTACACTGGATATAGGACTGGAGAGAGAGGACACAGTTACACTGGATATAGGACTGGAGAGAGAGAACATAGTTACACTGGATATAGGACTGGAGCGATACAATACACAGTTACACTGGATATAGGACTGGAGAGAGAGAACACAGTTACACTGGATATAGGACTGGAGAGAGAGAACACAGTTACACTGGATATAGGACTGGAGAGAGAGAACACAGTTACACTGGATATAGGACTGGAGAGAGAGGACATAGTTACACTGGATATAGGACTGGAGAGAGATACAACATAGTTACACTGGATATAGGACTGGAGAGAGATACAACATAGTTACACTGGATATAGGACTGGAGAGAGATACAACATAGTTACACTGGATATAGGACTGGAGAGAGATACAACATAGTTACACTGGATATAGGACTGGAGAGAGAGGACATAGTTACACTGGATATAGGACTGGAGCGATACAATACACAGTTACACTGGATATAGGACTGGAGAGAGATAACATAGTTACACTGGATATAGGACTGGAGCGATACAATACACAGTTACACTGGATATAGGACTGGAGAGAGAGAACACAGTTACACTGGATATAGGACTGGAGAGAGAGAACACAGTTACACTGGATATAGGACTGGAGAGAGAGAACACAGTTACACTGGATATAGGACTGGAGAGAGAGAACACAGTTACACTGGATATAGGACTGGAGAGAGAGAGACACCACACAGTTACACTGGATATAGGACTGGAGAGAGAGAACACAGTTACACTGGATATAGGACTGGAGAGAGATACAACATAGTTACACTGGATATAGGACTGGAGAGAGATACAACATAGTTACACTGGATATAGGACTGGAGAGAGAGACAACATAGTTACACTGGATATAGGACTGGAGAGAGAGAGAGACAACACAGTTACACTGGATATAGGACTGGAGAGAGATACAACATAGTTACACTGGATATAGGACTGGAGAGAGATACAACATAGTTACACTGGATATAGGACTGGAGAGAGATACAACATAGTTACACTGGATATAGGACTGGAGAGAGAACATAGTTACACTGGATATAGGACTGGAGAGAGATACAACATAGTTACACTGGATATAGGACTGGAGAGAGAGAGAGAGAACATAGTTACACTGGATATAGGACTGGAGAGAGAGAGAACATAGTTACACTGGATATAGGACTGGAGAGAGAGAACATAGTTACACTGGATATAGGACTGGAGAGAGATACAACATAGTTACACTGGATATAGGACTGGAGAGAGAGAACATAGTTACACTGGATATAGGACTGGAGAGAGATACAACATAGTTACACTGGATATAGGACTGGAGAGAGAGAGACACCACACAGTTACACTGGATATAGGACTGGAGAGAGAGAACACAGTTACACTGGATATAGGACTGGAGAGAGAGAGACACCACACAGTTACACTGGATATAGGACTGGAGAGAGAGAACACAGTTACACTGGATATAGGACTGGAGAGAGATACAACATAGTTACACTGGATATAGGACTGGAGAGAGATACAACATAGTTACACTGGATATAGGACTGGAGAGAGAGACAACATAGTTACACTGGATATAGGACTGGAGAGAGAGAGAGACAACATAGTTACACTGGATATAGGACTGGAGAGAGAGAGAGAACATAGTTACACTGGATATAGGACTGGAGAGAGATACAACATAGTTACACTGGATATAGGACTGGAGAGAGAGAGACACCACACAGTTACACTGGATATAGGACTGGAGAGAGAGAACACAGTTACACTGGATATAGGACTGGAGAGAGATACAACATAGTTACACTGGATATAGGACTGGAGAGAGATACAACATAGTTACACTGGATATAGGACTGGAGAGAGATACAACATAGTTACACTGGATATAGGACTGGAGAGAGAGAACATAGTTACACTGGATATAGGACTGGAGAGAGAGAACATAGTTACACTGGATATAGGACTGGAGAGAGAGAACATAGTTACACTGGATATAGGACTGGAGAGAGAGAACATAGTTACACTGGATATAGGACTGGAGAGAGAGAACATAGTTACACTGGATATAGGACTGGAGAGAGAGAACATAGTTACACTGGATATAGGACTGGAGAGAGAGAACATAGTTACACTGGATATAGGACTGGAGAGAGAGAACATAGTTACACTGGATATAGGACTGGAGAGAGAGAGAGAACATAGTTACACTGGATATAGGACTGGAGAGAGAGAGACAACACAGTTACACTGGATATAGGACTGGAGAGAGATACAACATAGTTACACTGGATATAGGACTGGAGAGAGAACATAGTTACACTGGATATAGGACTGGAGAGAGATACAACATAGTTACACTGGATATAGGACTGGAGAGAGAGAGAGAGAACATAGTTACACTGGATATAGGACTGGAGAGAGAGAGAACATAGTTACACTGGATATAGGACTGGAGAGAGAGAACATAGTTACACTGGATATAGGACTGGAGAGAGATACAACATAGTTACACTGGATATAGGACTGGAGAGAGAGAACATAGTTACACTGGATATAGGACTGGAGAGAGATACAACATAGTTACACTGGATATAGGACTGGAGAGAGAGAGACACCACACAGTTACACTGGATATAGGACTGGAGAGAGAGAACACAGTTACACTGGATATAGGACTGGAGAGAGAGAGACACCACACAGTTACACTGGATATAGGACTGGAGAGAGAGAACACAGTTACACTGGATATAGGACTGGAGAGAGATACAACATAGTTACACTGGATATAGGACTGGAGAGAGATACAACATAGTTACACTGGATATAGGACTGGAGAGAGAGACAACATAGTTACACTGGATATAGGACTGGAGAGAGAGAGAGAACATAGTTACACTGGATATAGGACTGGAGAGAGATACAACATAGTTACACTGGATATAGGACTGGAGAGAGAGAGACACCACACAGTTACACTGGATATAGGACTGGAGAGAGAGAACACAGTTACACTGGATATAGGACTGGAGAGAGATACAACATAGTTACACTGGATATAGGACTGGAGAGAGATACAACATAGTTACACTGGATATAGGACTGGAGAGAGATACAACATAGTTACACTGGATATAGGACTGGAGAGAGAGAACATAGTTACACTGGATATAGGACTGGAGAGAGAGAACATAGTTACACTGGATATAGGACTGGAGAGAGAGAACATAGTTACACTGGATATAGGACTGGAGAGAGAGAACATAGTTACACTGGATATAGGACTGGAGAGAGAGAACATAGTTACACTGGATATAGGACTGGAGAGAGAGAACATAGTTACACTGGATATAGGACTGGAGAGAGATACAACATAGTTACACTGGATATAGGACTGGAGAGAGAGAACATAGTTACACTGGATATAGGACTGGAGAGAGATACAACATAGTTACACTGGATATAGGACTGGAGAGAGAGAGACACCACACAGTTACACTGGATATAGGACTGGAGAGAGAGAACACAGTTACACTGGATATAGGACTGGAGAGAGAGAGACACCACACAGTTACACTGGATATAGGACTGGAGAGAGAGAACACAGTTACACTGGATATAGGACTGGAGAGAGATACAACATAGTTACACTGGATATAGGACTGGAGAGAGATACAACATAGTTACACTGGATATAGGACTGGAGAGAGAGACAACATAGTTACACTGGATATAGGACTGGAGAGAGAGAGAGACAACATAGTTACACTGGATATAGGACTGGAGAGAGAGAGAGACAACATAGTTACACTGGATATAGGACTGGAGAGAGAGAGAGAACATAGTTACACTGGATATAGGACTGGAGAGAGATACAACATAGTTACACTGGATATAGGACTGGAGAGAGAGAGACACCACACAGTTACACTGGATATAGGACTGGAGAGAGAGAACACAGTTACACTGGATATAGGACTGGAGAGAGATACAACATAGTTACACTGGATATAGGACTGGAGAGAGATACAACATAGTTACACTGGATATAGGACTGGAGAGAGATACAACATAGTTACACTGGATATAGGACTGGAGAGAGAGAACATAGTTACACTGGATATAGGACTGGAGAGAGAGAACACAGTTACACTGGATATAGGACTGGAGAGAGAGAACATAGTTACACTGGATATAGGACTGGAGAGAGAGAACATAGTTACACTGGATATAGGACTGGAGAGAGAGAACATAGTTACACTGGATATAGGACTGGAGAGAGAGAACATAGTTACACTGGATATAGGACTGGAGAGAGAGAACATAGTTACACTGGATATAGGACTGGAGAGAGAGAACATAGTTACACTGGATATAGGACTGGAGAGAGAGAACATAGTTACACTGGATATAGGACTGGAGAGAGAGAACATAGTTACACTGGATATAGGACTGGAGAGAGAGAGAGAACATAGTTACACTGGATATAGGACTGGAGAGAGAGAGAACATAGTTACACTGGATATAGGACTGGAAAGAGAGAGAACATAGTTACACTGGATATAGGACTGGAGAGAGATACAACATAGTTACACTGGATATAGGACTGGAGAGAGAGAACATAGTTACACTGGATATAGGACTGGAGAGAGAGAGAGAGAACATAGTTACACTGGATATAGGACTGGAAAGAGAGAGAACATAGTTACACTGGATATAGGACTGGAGAGAGAGAACACAGTTACACTGGATATAGGACTGGAGAGAGAGAACACAGTTACACTGGATATAGGACTGGAGAGAGAGAACACAGTTACACTGGATATAGGACTGGAGAGAGAGAACACAGTTACACTGGATATAGGACTGGAGAGAGAGAACACAGTTACACTGGATATAGGACTGGAGAGAGATACAACATAGTTACACTGGATATAGGACTGGAGAGAGAGAACATAGTTACACTGGATATAGGACTGGAAATAGAGAGAGAACATAGTTACACTGGATATAGGACTGGAAAGAGAGAGAACATAGTTACACTGGATATAGGACTGGAGAGAGAGAACATAGTTACACTGGATATAGGACTGGAGAGAGAGAGAGAACATAGTTACACTGGATATAGGACTGGAGAGAGAGAGAGAACATAGTTACACTGGATATAGGACTGGAGAGAGAGAGAACATAGTTACACTGGATATAGGACTGGAGAGAGAGAGAACATAGTTACACTGGATATAGGACTGGAGAGAGAGAGAACATAGTTACACTGGATATAGGACTGGAGAGAGAGAGAACATAGTTACACTGGATATAGGACTGGAGAGAGATACAACATAGTTACACTGGATATAGGACTGGAAAGAGAGAGAACATAGTTACACTGGATATAGGACTGGAAAGAGAGAGAACATAGTTACACTGGATATAGGACTGGAGAGAGATACAACATAGTTACACTGGATATAGGACTGGAGAGAGATACAACATAGTTACACTGGATATAGGACTGGAGAGAGAGAACACAATTACACTGGATATAGGACTGGAGAGAGAGAACATAGTTACACTGGATATAGGACTGGAGAGAGATACAACATAGTTACACTGGATATAGGACTGGAGAGAGAGAACATAGTTACACTGGATATAGGACTGGAAATAGAGAGAGAACATAGTTACACTGGATATAGGACTGGAGAGAGAGAACATAGTTACACTGGATATAGGACTGGAGAGAGAGAACACAGTTACACTGGATATAGGACTGGAGAGAGAGAACATAGTTACACTGGATATAGGACTGGAGAGAGAGAGAGAACATAGTTACACTGGATCTAGGACTGGAAAGAGAGAGAACATAGTTACACTGGATCTAGGACTGGAAAGAGAGAGAACATAGTTACACTGGATATAGGACTGGAAAGAGAGACAACATAGTTACACTGGATATAGGACTGAAGAGAGAGAGAGAGAACATAGTTACACTGGATATAGGACTGGAGAGAGAGAGAACATAGTTACACTGGATATAGGACTGGAGAGAGAGAACATAGTTACACTGGATATAGGACTGGAGAGAGAGAACATAGTTACACTGGATATAGGACTGGAGAGAGAGAACATAGTTACACTGGATATAGGACTGGAGAGAGAGAGAGAGAACATAGTTACACTGGATATAGGACTGAAGAGAGAGAACATAGTTACACTGGATATAGGACTGAAGAGAGATACAACACACAGTTACACTGGATATAGGACTGGAGAGAGAGAGCATAGTTACACTGGATATAGGACTGGAGAGAGAGAGATACAACACACAGTTACACAGACCTCAGCGGGGAGAGAGAATAGAGGACGTGAACGTACCACCATCTTTCCTCTGAACAGTTTGGGGATGGTTCCCTCCACGCAGGTGCCTTTCATTTTGTTCTCAACGTTGTCCAGGAGCTGGAACACAAACACACATTATCGATGGAACAGTGTATGTGAGCGGAGCAGAGATGGAGCCCAATTTGACTGGAGCGCAGAGCGAGATTACACAAAGGCTGGAGCGTCAGCCTTCTCGCTCGCTCCAATTTGGCTCCAGTAACGTTCACTTCGCTAGCTCAGAGCGTCCCCGGCCCAGCATGCATTTGTAGTCTACTACTGTACTGCTATAGCCCCTTGCTTTCTTTAGCTGTCATGGAGCTAACTAAATATTTTCATCAAAAAACTGATAAAACACACAAGTGATAAATCAAGGTGATGGATAAAGTAATCCTTCTGACCCCCCCCCCCCCTTAAAAGATTTAGATGCACTGTTGTAAAGTGGCTGTTCCACTGGATGTCTTAAGGTGAATGCACCAATTTGTAAGTCGCTCTGGATAAGAGCGTCTGCTAAATGACTTAAATGTAAATTTATAAAGATGAGGACCAAGAGCAAGAGAGGGAGTGGTGTGGTGATGTAGTGTCCACACCTAAAGAAGAGAGGGAGTGGTGTGGTGATGTAGTGTCCACAACTAAAGAAGAGAGGGAGAGTGGTGATGTAGTGTCCACGACTAAAGAAGAGAGGGAGTGGTGTGGTGATGTAGTGTCCACTACTAAAGAAGAGAGGGAGTGGTGTGGTGATGTAGTGTCCACGACTGAGGGAGTGGTGTGGTGATGTAGTGTCCACGACTAAAGAAGAGAGGGAGTGGTGTGGTGATGTAGTGTCCACGACTAAAGAAGAGAGGGAGTGGTGTGGTGATGTAGTGTCCACGACTAAAGAAGAGAGGGAGAGTGGTGATGTAGTGTCCACGACTAAAGAAGAGAGGGAGTGGTGTGGTGATGTAGTGTCCACGACTAAAGAAGAGAGGGAGTGTGGTGATGTAGTGTCCACAACTAAAGAAGAGAGGGAGTGTGGTGATGTAGTGTCCACAACTAAAGAAGAGAGGGAGTGTGGTGATGTAGTGTCCACGACTAAAGAAGAGAGGGAGTGGTGTGGTGATGTAGTGTCCACAACTAAAGAAGAGAGGGAGTGGTGTGGTGATGTAGTGTCCACCACTAAAGAAGAGAGGGAGTGGTGTGGTGATGTAGTGTCCACGACTAAAGAAGAGAGGGAGTGTGGTGATGTAGTGTCCACAACTAAAGAAGAGAGGGAGTGTGGTGATGTAGTGTCCACAACTAAAGAAGAGAGGGAGTGTGGTGATGTAGTGTCCACGACTAAAGAAGAGAGGGAGTGTGGTGATGTAGTGTCCACAACTAAAGAAGAGAGGGAGTGGTGTGGTGATGTAGTGTCCACGACTAAAGAAGAGAGGGAGTGTGGTGATGTAGTGTCCACGACTAAAGAAGAGAGGGAGTGGTGTGGTGATGTAGTGTCCACGACTAAAGAAGAGAGGGAGTGGTGTGGTGATGTAGTGTCCACTACTAAAGAAGAGAGGGAGTGTGGTGATGTAGTGTCCACGACTAAAGAACAGAGGGAGTGGTGTGGTGATGTAGTGTCCACGACTAAAGAAGAGAGGGAGTGGTGTGGTGATGTAGTGTCCACAACTAAAGAACAGAGGGAGTGGTGTGGTGATGTAGTGTCCACGACTAAAGAACAGAGGGAGTGTGGTGATGTAGTGTCCACAACTAAAGAAGAGAGGGAGTGTGGTGATGTAGTGTCCACAACTAAAGAACAGAGGGAGTGGTGTGGTGATGTAGTGTCCACAACTAAAGAAGAGAGGGAGTGTGGTGATGTAGTGTCCACAACTAAAGAAGAGAGGGAGAGTGGTGATGTAGTGTCCACAACTAAAGAAGAGAGGGAGTGGTGTGGTGATGTAGTGTCCACAACTAAAGAAGAGAGGGAGTGTGGTGATGTAGTGTCCACAACTAAAGAAGACAGGGAGTGGTGTGGTGATGTAGTGTCCACAACTAAAGAAGAGAGGGAGAGTGGTGATGTAGTGTCCACAACTAAAGAAGAGAGGGAGTGTGGTGATGTAGTGTCCACAACTAAAGAACAGAGGGAGTGGTGTGGTGATGTAGTGTCCACGACTAAAGAACAGAGGGAGTGGTGTGGTGATGTAGTGTCCACAACTAAAGAAGAGAGGGAGTGGTGTGGTGATGTAGTGTCCACGACTAAAGAAGAGAGGGAGTGGTGTGGTGATGTAGTGTCCACAACTAAAGAACAGAGGGAGTGGTGTGGTGATGTAGTGTCCACGACTAAAGAAGAGAGGGAGAGTGGTGATGTAGTGTCCACAACTAAAGAACAGAGGGAGTGTGGTGATGTAGTGTCCACGACTAAAGAATAGAGGGAGTGGTGTGGTGATGTAGTGTCCACGACTAAAGAACAGAGGGAGTGGTGTGGTGATGTAGTGTCCACGACTAAAGAACAGAGGGAGTGGTGTGGTGATGTAGTGTCCACGACTAAAGAACAGAGGGAGTGGTGTGGTGATGTAGTGTCCACGACTAAAGAACAGAGGGAGTGGTGTGGTGATGTAGTGTCCACGACTAAAGAAGAGAGGGAGAGTGGTGATGTAATGTCCACAACTAAAGAAGAGAGGGAGTGGTGTGGTGATGTAGTGTCCACGACTAAAGAAGAGAGGGAGAGTGGTGATGTAGTGTCCACGACTAAAGAAGACAGGGAGTGGTGTGGTGATGTAGTGTCCACCACTAAAGAAGACAGGGAGTGGTGTGGTGATGTAGTGTCCACAACTAAAGAAGAGAGGGAGTGGTGTGGTGATGTAGTGTCCACTACTAAAGAAGAGAGGGAGTGTGGTGATGTAGTGTCCACAACTAAAGAAGAGAGGGAGTGTGGTGATGTAGTGTCCACAACTAAAGAAGAGAGGGAGTGGTGTGGTGATGTAGTGTCCACAACTAAAGAAGAGAGGGAGTGGTGTGGTGATGTAGTGTCCACAACTAAAGAAGAGAGGGAGTGTGGTGATGTAGTGTCCACAACTGAAGAAGAGAGGGAGTGTGGTGATGTAGTGTCCACTACTAAAGAAGAGAGGGAGTGTGGTGATGTAGTGTCCACAACTGAAGAAGAGAGGGAGTGTGGTGATGTAGTGTCCACTACTAAAGAAACATTGTGGAATCTGAAAAGACACTTATCCTTAAAGTATGATGGTGTTCTTACTGTCTACATGCCAACAGAAAGGAACGAGGTGGGTAGATAACATTGTGTTATTGTAGCAAAGTATTTCTAATCTAAAATTCAGATCTCTTAAACATTTCAGTTCATTTTTGTTTTATTATCTATAGGATGGAGCATAATTGATTTTGGCCCAATAGAGACCTGGCATATTCCCATGTTCAAGGAGCTTTCTGTTTTGATTGGGTTGTTTTGCCTAAAAGCCTTCAGGCCATCCTATAGATAAAATAACTCTGCATCTCTGTCCAGCCTGGATAGAGCGGCCAAAAGGGTGTTAATCATCCCCAGTGGCTCTGAAAGTGAGGAGAGGATGTTCTCCACTGCTGTCCTGCCCTCCAGACACCATCACATGAGCCTGTACACAGACTGGCCAAACTCCTGTTTCTAAAAAAACAAATTAACAAAAGGCACTAAGTACATTTTCATTTTATTTCTATTTAATTCTAAGTAAGTCAAAGACTATATGCGTAATTTATAGACCATAATGATTTAATACAACTAAACGTTGTTTAAATGCCGAGTGCTTTACGTCCCTACCAGCTGATTGCATCGCACTCCCAAATGCTTCACAATGTCTTTCTTTGTGGACTATAGCATTGAAATAATATAGCCTGAATCATTCATTTTTGTTCCTTCTTAGTCTCCCTGTCTGGTTATAAACCGATTCAGAGTGTTAATATGCTGTTTAATATGACATGTAGCCTATTCAGTGTTAATATGCTGTTTAATATGACATGTAGCCTATTCAGAGTGTTAATATGCTGTTTAATATGACATGTAGCCTATTCAGAGTGTTAATATGCTGTTTAATATGACATGTAGCCTATTCAGTGTTAATATGCTGTTTAATATGACATGTAGCCTATTCAGAGTGTTAATATGCTGTTTAATATGACATGTAGCCTATTCAGTGTTTATATGCTGTTTAATATGACATGTAGCCTATTCAGAGTGTTAATATGCTGTTTAATATGACATGTAGCCTATTCAGAGTGTTAATATGCTGTTTAATATGACATGTAGCCTATTCAGTGTTAATATGCTGTTTAATATGACATGTAGCCTATTCAGTGTTAATATGCTGTTTAATATGACATGTCGCCTATTCAGTGTTTATATGCTGTTTAATATGACATGTAGCCTATTCAGAGTGTTAATATGCTGTTTAATATGACATGTAGCCTATTCAGTGTTAATATGCTGTTTAATATGACATGTAGCCTATTCAGTGTTAATATGCTGTTTAATATGACATGTAGCCTATTCAGTGTTAATATGCTGTTTAATATGACATGTAGCCTATTCAGAGTGTTTAATATGACATGTAGCCTATTCAGAGTGTTTAATATGACATGTGGCCTATTCAGAGTGTTTATATGCTGTTTAATGTGACATGTCGCCTATTAGTGCTTCTTACGATCACCTTTTCATGTTTATTATAATACTTTTCATTCAAATCCATATGGTTTTGGTTTCACTACTTCAAACCCAAAATGGTAGGTTCAGGTATTCACAAACAAAGAGATGGCTACTGGTTCAATTGTGATTTTAATGAACGGAGCGGATTTGGAGCGGCAGTTGTTTTGTTTGTTTTCCCTGTGAGGAAAGGACCGTGGAGCGCTGAGCGGGATTTCCCACCATTCAACTCCGCTCACATCCTCTGGGATGGAACACAGACACACGTTACGGAAGGAACACACACACACACACAGACACGTTACGGAAGGAACACACACACACAGACACGTTACGGAAGGAACACACACACACACACACAGACACGTTACGGAAGGAACACACACACACAGACACGTTACGGAAGGAACACACACACGTTACGGAAGGAACACACACAGAGACAGACACGTTACGGAAGGAACACACACAGAGACAGACACGTTACGGAAGGAACACACACACACACACGTTACGGAAGGAACACACAGACACGTTACGGAAGGAACACACACAGACACGTTACGGAAGGAACACACACAGACACGTTACGGAAGGAACACACAGACACGTTACGGAAGGAACACACAGACACGTTACGGAAGGAACACACAGACACGTTACGGAAGGAACACACAGACACGTTACGGAAGGAACACACAGACACGTTACGGAAGGAACACACACACACACGTTACGGAAGGAACACACACACACACGTTACGGAAGGAACACACACAGACACGTTACGGAAGGAACACACAGACACGTTACGGAAGGAACACACAGACACGTTACGGAAGGAACACACAGACACGTTACGGAAGGAACACACACAGAGACAGACACGTTACGGAAGGAACACACACACACGTTACGGAAGGAACACACACAGAGACAGACACGTTACGGAAGGAACACACAGACACGTTACGGAAGGAACACACAGACACGTTACGGAAGGAACACACAGACACGTTACGGAAGGAACACACAGACACGTTACGGAAGGAACACACACAGAGACAGACACGTTACGGAAGGAACACACAGACACGTTACGGAAGGAACACACAGACACACGTTACGGAAGGAACACACAGACACGTTACGGAAGGAACACACACACACACGTTACGGAAGGAACACACACAGAGACAGACACGTTACGGAAGGAACACACACAGACACACGTTACGGAAGGAACACACACAGACACGTTACGGAAGGAACACACACAGACACACGTTACGGAAGGAACACAGACAAGTTACGGAAGGAACACACAGACACGTTACGGAAGGAACACACACACACACAGACACGTTACGGAAGGAACACACACAGACACGTTACGGAAGGAACACACACAGACACACGTTACGGAAGGAACACACACAGACACACGTTACGGAAGGAACACGGACACGTTACGGAAGGAACACACACAGACACACGTTACGGAAGGAACACACACAGACACACGTTACGGAAGGAACACGGACACGTTACGGAAGGAACACACACAGACACGTTACGGAAGGAACACACAGACACACGTTACGGAAGGAACACACAGACACACGTTACGGAAGGAACACACAGACACGTTACGGAAGGAACACACACAGACACACGTTACGGAAGGAACACGGACACGTTACGGAAGGAACACACACAGACACACGTTACGGAAGGAACACACAGACACGTTACGGAAGGAACACGGACACGTCATTTAACGAACATGGCACGGGACCTCAGTTCTACAGCTGCACCATCGAGCGCATCCTGACTGGTTGCATCACCGCCTGGGTTTGGCAATTGCTCGACATTTGACCGCAAAGTGCTACAGAGGGTAGTGCGTACTCCCTGCCATCCAGGACCTCTATACCAGGCGGTGTCAGAAGGCCCTAAAAATGTATCTAGGACTCCAGCCACCCAAAAAAAAAGTAAAAAAAGCAAGTGGTTCCGGAGTCTGTGACAAAAAGGCTCCTAAACAGCTACTACCCCCAAGCCATAAGACTCCTGACCATTTCATTAAATGGCTACCTTGCCTCTCTTGCACGGGCTCGATGTACACTCACTGGACTCTTACCACACACACTACACTGACACGCCAACACACACATTGACACAACACACACACACATTCCTTCACATTCACTGCTGCTACTCTTATCTATCCTGATGGCCTAGTGACCTTTACCAATACCTACATATTACCTCAACTACCTCGTACCCCTGTATAGTGACTCGGTACCGGTACTCCTTGTATACAGCCTCATTACTATCTTTCCTTTAGATCATTTCTTACAACTCTGCCTTGTTGGTTAAGGCCTTGTAAGTAACCATTTCAGGGTAAGCTCGACAACTGTGGTATTCGACATGACAAATTAAATTAGAACACACACACACACACACACACACACACACACACTTTGGAAAGAACACAAACACATAGGGATCTAAAGTGCGACCAACTCGGTCACATACGCTGTGTGACCAGCAGTTTAATTTTGGGAGCACTGTGTGACTACGAAAATGATCCTCCTGATAATAATTGTTGTAATGATAAGGCTTGACTGTACCAGTGTTTCTGACTGCCTTAAGAGAGACAAGTCAGTGCAGATTCATCAGCGTCATGGTTGCACCATTACTACAGAGAAAACATCTTGGTTCTAACCCAACCAGGTCAAAAGATCTGACCCATTACTACAGTGAAAACATCTTGGTTCTGGCCCATTACTATAGTGAAAACATCTTGGTTCTGATATGACCCATTACTACAGAGAAAACATCTTGGTTCTGATATGACCCATTACTATAGTGAAAACATCTTGGTTCTGACCCAACCAGGTCAAAAGATCTGACCATTACTATAGTGAAAACATCTTGGTTCTAGCCCAACCAGGTCAAAAGATCTGACCCATTACTACAGTGAAAACATCTTGGTTCTGGCCCATTACTACAGAGAAAACATCTTGGTTCTGATATGACCCATTACTATAGTGAAAACATCTTGGTTCTGATATGACCCATTACTATAGTGAAAACATCTTGGTTCTGATATGACCCATTACTATAGAGAAAACATCTTGGTTCTGATATGACCCATTACTATAGTGAAAACATCTTGGTTCTAACCCAACCAGGTCAAAAGATCTGACCAGCAGCATTTGAATCTTCCTATAGCGGATTTTCCGGGAACCACATTTAATATTCATAAACCAAGTCACGGACCGCTCTAAAACGACTTGCTCGTCGACATCGTTAACCATTTGTTTACACGATGTTCAGTCATGTTAGGTCATTGGCTAGCTAGTTAATAACCTGGTAACTTTAGTATATCCAGACAGACAGGTAAAGCTTCTTCAGGAGATCAAGGATCATAGTAATGACAGACACCTGTCATGTCATCATCACCAACCAGACGTTCTTAAAGAGACAGTGTACCATTTTCAATGTAACGTTTCTCAAAGGGAAAATTGTGCTTTTACACAACGTAGAAACATCATTTCCCACAAATTATTTTGTAATTGCAATGGCATGTACTTTTCATCATTTTTTTTGCTTTAGTTTATTATAAATGTATTTACAGTGTTACATATTAGTTTAGGTCTCAACCTGTGCTTCAAAAGTAGCTATAATTCATATAGGCCCAACATAGGCTGTAACTCAATCAATTTGTAGGGTCAATATGCAGAAATCACTCCATCATTTCCTGGTGGCTAAAATTCAAATAGCTCGCCTAATTTCAGTTTGTGACCAAACAAGCAATTTATAGTGTAGAGAATAATTGTACCATCTAAACCACTGTGAAATATCTCTTCAATAACCAAAAATATTGTATTTTCAGCTGGTATACAAAACCTAAAGAAAAATACACACAAACAAAACTTAAGATCTGGTCTGGTGCTCCTAGATTTCGTATGGTGCAACCAACTTTTTTAAATGTAGAGGCCTGAAAACACACACTACTGAATGAACACACACACAGAACAACTACTCACCACTCTGCAGAGCTCCTGAACGTCATGTTGCATGAAGCTGTCTAATGTCTCCCACCTACACAGAAAACAACACTGTGTCAACTACTGTCACAGTGACCATGTTTTAAACAACACATTCACTGTCAACTACTGTCACAGTGACCATGTTTTAAACAACACATTCACTGTCAACTACTGTCACAGTCACCATGTTTTAAACAACACATTCACTGTCAACTACTGTCACAGTGACCATGTTTTAAACAACACATTCACTGTCAACTACTGTCACAGTCACCATGTTTTAAACACATTCACTGTCAACTACTGTCACAGTGACCATGTTTTAAACAACACATTCACTGTCAACTACTGTCACAGTCACCATGTTTTAAACAACACATTCACTGTCAACTTCAGTCACAGTCACCATGTTTTAAACTACACATTCACAATCTGTCAACTACTGTCACAAAACCACCATGTTTAATCATTGACCCATAATTGAACATGATGCAAAGCGTCACTTGATCAGGACAATGTGACTTATTACCAGGGTCTATCACTGTAGTCACTCTTCATTAGTGCACACCGTAGCAAAAACATTTAGCAATGGAAAATGAAAACAAGCGTTTCTCAGACAAAATCAGATAGTTCCCTTCCAGTCTCATTGATTAATCAATCGGTCGGTCATCTCTTTTCTCCTGCAGCGTTGCCAGCTGAGGGGTCCTGGCACCTACCCAAAGGACTTGGTGAGTTTCTTGGTGCCGACGGGCTTGTCGCTGTGCTGCAGCTCATAGAAAACCCTCTGTAGAGCCAGCGGAACACTCTTAGACGAGTCGTCTCCCTCTGTAGGCATCATGTACACCGCCTGGTACAGGAGAGAGGAGGGTTAGACACACAAACACTCTTAGACGAGTCGTCTCCCTCTGTAGGCATCATGTACACCGCCTGGTACAGGAGAGAGGAGGGTTAGACACACAAACATTCACACACTCTCAGAAGAGTCGTCTCCCTGTAAAGACATGTACACCGCCTGGTAGAGGAGAGGGGAGGGGTTAGACACACAAACACTCTCAGAAGAGTCGTCTCCCTCTGTAGACATCATGTACACCGCCTGGTAGAGGAGAGGGGTTAGACACACAAACATTCACACACTCTCTCAAAAGAGTCATCTCCCTGTATAGACATCATATACACCGCCTGGTAGGCACAGAGGAGAGGGGTGTTACACACACTTGAGCGTAGTATGACAGAGCGGTAGTTAGGTGTCTTACTGACCCTCCGTAGCTGGTTGGTGAAGAACAGGGTCTGTAGGAGGCTGTTCATATAACATGTCGCTCCCTGGTTCTTCAGACCCACGTAGCCGGTGTGTTTCTTTGAGTCCCACCTGCACACACACAGGACAGCAATGGGTTAACCCAACTACACACACACAGGACAGCAATGGGTTAACCCAACTACACACACACAGGACAGCAATGGGTTAACCCAACTACACACACAGGACAGCAATGGGTTAACACAACTACACACACACAGGACAGCAATGGGTTAACCCAACTACACACACAGGACAGCAATGGGTTAAACCAACTACACACACACACAGGACAGCAATGGGTTAAACCAACTACACCGGGACACAGGGGTAAGTTTACAACCACACATTGATGTCAGGATCACAGGATCTATGGTCAGGTCACTAGAAATAAAACATTCTTAAAAATCATGCTTTTAATAAGATAGTTTTAATTCAAGACACCGCTAAATAGAACTGGTTCAAGGTATTGTGTTCTCGTTATTCCAAACATCTGGTGAACTGGCCAATGGTGCCAAAACACAGAGGTGAGAGAGGACAGCAAAGAGGGAACGAGAAGGAGAGAGAGAGAGAGAGAGAACGAGAAGGAGAGTGAGAGAAAGGTTAGAGGAAGAAACATGGAACTAGAGAAAGAGAGAGAAAGGAAGAGCGAAGGAGAGAGAGAAAAAGAGCGGGTGAGATAGAAGAGCGAAGGAGAGAGAAAAAGACCGGGTGAGATAGAAGAGCGAAGGAGAGAGAGAAAAAGACCGGGTGAGATAGAAGAGCGAAGGAGAGAGAGAAAAAGACCGGGTGAGATAGAAGAGCGAAGGAGAGAGAAAAAGACCGGGTGAGATAGAAGAGCGAAGGAGAGAGAAAAAGACCGGGTGAGATAGAAGAGCGAAGGAGAGAGAAAAAGACCGGGTGAGATAGAAGAGCGAAGGAGAGAGAAAAAGACCGGGTGAGATAGAAGAGCGAAGGAGAGAGAAAAAGACCGGGTGAGATAGAAGAGCGAAGGAGAGAGAAAAAGACCGGGAGAGATAGAAGAGCGAAGGAGAGAGAAAAAGACCGGGAGAGATAGAAGAGCGAAGGAGAGAGAAAAAGACCGGGTGAGATTGAAGAGGGAAGGAGAGAAGTGAGGAATCAAGACTCACGCCACTCCGTGAGGAGCGTCCGCCTGCACGTAGACTTCAAAGGAGACTTTATCATCCTCCACAAAGCCTCTCTCTGGATCAGTCACATCCTGAAAACACACGCCGCAGAGAAATGTTGTTGGCTGTGTCTGTACGTGTATATATACACACACCAGTGTGTGTGTGTGTGTGTGTGTGTGTGTGTGTGTGTGTGTGTGTGTGGTACTCACGCTCCAGGACATGAAGTTAGAGAAGCCCCAGTCGTTCTCCTTGTGGAAGAAGAGGTGGCTGATTCTGCGGCTGAACGACTTCTCATCGTCCTTATAGTTGATGATCTTCAGCATGGCCTGAGCATGGCACGACCAGGACCTAGCAGGGGTACACATTTACACGTTACACCAGGACACTACTTCAGCATGGCCTGAGCATGGCACGACCAGGACCTAGCAGGGGTACACATTTACACGTTACACCAGGACACTACTTCAGCATGGCCTGAGCATGGCACGACCAGGACCTAGCAGGGGTACACAATTACACGTTACACCAGGACCGGGATCACCCTCGACCCAAGATGAAATGTCTCGTCCTAATGAACGGTTCAGTTGGTTTCCCCAGCAGGAGGCCGGGGTTCAGATCCCACCCATGACGTCTGTCTGTATCATGTGACGTCCATGGAGTCACCAGGACACAAATACCATGAGGTAGTCGCTAGAAACAGGGCCTAAGAGAAATGAAGCAATGCTGTGTTTCTCTGTGTGTGTGTGTTGATCAGGGTCTCTGCCTGCATGCTGTGTGTGCACTAAGGGCCTAATGATTAAGGCGTTGGTCCCCTGTGTGTGTGTGTATGTGTGTGTGTGTGGGGTGTGTGTATGTGTATGTGTATGTGTGTGTGGTGTGTGTGTGTGTGGGGTGTGTGTCATGTGACTTACGTGGAGTCGGAGTCTGCGTTACACTGCAGGAAGAAGCCAACACTCTTCTGGTGCGGCCGGTCTGGGTAGAAACGAGGCATCACCATGATCTTCCAGGGCAGGTTCCTGACGAAGCAGGAAGGGCTGAGAACAGACTCACTCAGCCGGCTGAACCTCTCCACCACAAAACGACACGTCGCCTCCGACCGCCAGCTGGTATCTAGCCACACAGGAGAGGAGTGTCAGTGTGTGTGTGTGTGTGTGTGTGTGTGTCTATCAGTGTGTGTGTGTCTCCATCAGTGTGTGCAGGTGAGTCCTCCTCACCATCCTCCATGTCCTCCTCTGTGTTGTGTCCGTCTGCCATGGCAACGTTCCCGTTAATCACCGGGTTGGCTGGGATTCTCGGGGGATCGTCTGTGTCCCCAGCTGCACACACACACACAACACACACAGAGAGGAAGACGATCGTCAGATAAACAAACAGAGATATCAGGGCTGGAAGAAACCAGCAGGGTGATATTCCTTAGTATAATGGTCAAGGAAACAAAAC
The DNA here is from genome assembly GCF_029448725.1 of Salvelinus fontinalis. Taxonomy (NCBI): domain Eukaryota; kingdom Metazoa; phylum Chordata; class Actinopteri; order Salmoniformes; family Salmonidae; genus Salvelinus; species Salvelinus fontinalis. The sequence goes on from NC_074666.1 coordinate 100,222,066, forward strand.
ACGAGGTGGAATTAACTTCTTTAGGAAAACAGCCCTGATGTTGGAAACAAAACACGAGGTGGATTTAACTTCTTTAGGAAAACAGCCCTGATGTTGGAAACAAAACACGAGGTGGATTTAACTTCTTTAGGAAAACAGCCCTGATGTTGGAAACAAAACACGAGGTGGATTTAACTTCTTTAGGAAAACAGCCCTGATGTTGGAAACAAAACACGAGGTGGATTTAACTTCTTTAGGAAAACAGCCCTGATGTTGGAAACTACCATCATTATGTTGTCATTCAGAGTCATGTATTTTCCAAGCTACATCACATTGTCCTTTTAAAAACCTACCTACATTTAGTCTGGTTCGTGTTTTCATATTTTTTGCCATGGAAAAAATACAGCGATAGAGGCATCGTCCCGGCCATAACAGAAATATGTTGTTTCTCACTGGTATGATGATGATATGAAGGGGAAGATACACACAGTCCACTAGCTAGGAATGGTCCCCTTCAAATTGAGGCTCAACGTCAACCACCATGTTATTTCAGCATGATGCCCAACAGAGATACAATACAAACGTCCATAACTAGAAAAGGTGCAGAGAAACATTTTGGTTCCTGAAACATCAGCGTCTTCTGTTTAAAGTTATGATGACTGTGTCAGTTTAAAACACTGATCTGTATTGAATGACTGGGTCAGTTTAAAACACTGATCTGTACTGTGGTAATGATGACTGTGTCAGTTTAAAACACTGATCTGTATTGAATGACTGGGTCAGTTTAAAACACTGATCTGTACTGTGGTAATGATGACTGGGTCAGTTTAAAACACTGATCTGTACTGTGGTAATGATGACTAGGTCAGTTTAAAACACTGATCTGTACTGTGGTAATGATGACTGGGTCAGTTTAAAACACTGATCTGTCTTGTGGTAATGATGACTGTGTCAGTTTAAAACACTGATCTGTATTGAATGACTGGGTCAGTTTAAAACACTGATCTGTATTGTGGTAATGATGACTGGGTCAGTTTAAAACACTGATCTGTATTGAATGACTGGGTCCGTTTAAAACACTGATCTGTATTGAATGACTGGGTCCGTTTAAAACACTGATCTGTATTGTGGTAATGATGACTGGGTCAGTTTAAAACACTGATCTGTATTGTGGTAATGATGACTGGGTCAGTTTAAAACACTGATCTGTACTGTGGTAATGATGACTGGGTCAGTTTAAAACACTGATCTGTACTGTGGTAATGATGAATGGGTCAGTTTAAAACACTGATCTGTACTGTGGTAATGATGACTGGGTCAGTTTAAAACACAGATCTGTATTGAATGACTGGGTCAGTTTAAAACACTGATCTGTATTGTGGGTATGATAAAGGGTCAATTTAAAACATTGATCTGTACTGTGGTTTCCTTGTGATGTCTGTGTTTAATATTTAGAACAGAAGTTAATTTCCCTGCAATCTAAACATGCTGCCCGCATCCAAAATAGCACCCTCTGGCTCTGGTCTAAAGTAGTGCACTATGGCACCCTATTTCCTACATAGGAATCTGGTCTAAAGTAGTGCACTATGGCACCCTATTCAGGGCTCTGGTCTAAAGTAGTGCACTATGGCACCCTATTCCCTATATAGGGCTCTGGTCTAAAGTAGTGCACTATGGCACCCTATTCCCTACTTAGTGCACTACTTTTAACCAGGGCCCTATTTAGGATGCGGACACTGTCTCGTCATCTTTATCAGGAAGAACACTGTAGTACTGAGGCAGTGTCGCTGCAGCAGCAGCAGCGTGTGGCAGTCGACTACAGCAGTCTGGTAATTAGTAACAATGAAGGATTAAGCTGTGAGCTCCACTGACACACACAAGCCTGTGTAGCTGCTTTAGGAAGGGGACAAGAGAAACTCAGGCAGGTAATTACCCAGACAAAGAGCCTGGGACTAGTCTCATCAATCACAACTAAGATATCTACTGAAGAAGAACACAGGAAGTCTGTATCTCAAACGGCACCCTATTCCCTATATAGTGCACTACTTTTAACCAGAGCCCAATGGCACACTATTCCCTACATAGCGGACTACTTTTAACCAGGGCCCCTAGGGAAGGTGTAGAGAATAGGGAGCCATTTGAGAATCAGTGAAGTATACCTCGTCTCTGTTAGCAATTCTACAGTCAGTTTGAATGACAGAAAAGCATCTCATACATATATATATATTAGTGTGTCCTTACCTACCCTAGCAGTATGCGTGTCATCTCTTCCCTATACATGCCCTTCTGTGTCTGTGTGAGAGAGCCTGGTTGCATGTACCGAGTCTGTGTGTGTGTATATATACGGAGCCCCAGTGAGCCACGCTCACGAGACTGGCCTAATTTTCCCAAGTGGATTACAGGCAGCTAACGACATGTGTCACTCAGCCTGCGTCCCTGATGACTCCCTATTCCAGGGATCCTCAACTAGATTCAGCCACGGGACCATTTTCTTATGGAGTGGCTTTTCAGGGGGCCAGGCCCCCGAGTGGGATCCCAGATGGCGCAGCGGTCTAAGGCACTGCATCTCAGTGCTAGAGGCGTCACTACAGACCCTGGTTCAATCCTGGGATGGATCACAACCGGCCGTGATTGGGAGTCCCATAGGGTGGTGCACAATTTGCCCAGCGTCGTCCGGATTAGGGTTTGGCCGGGGTAGGCCGTCACTGTAAATTAAGAATTTATCTTAACTGACTTGCCTAGTTAAATAAAAGATTCAATAAAATAAAAATATACTTAAAAATAATTTGTAGATTGCAAATTGACTGCAAGAAGCACAAACAGATATAATGTTTGACTAAAACATAACCATTTCAAACCTTAGATTTGTAAACGATCACGTCTCTCTATTACGCATGGGAATACCTGGGAACAGATTTCTCAAATAGTTATTTACTTGGAGCTGATTTCCTGGTGTTTTTACAGTTTTTTAAGTCCAACAACTAAAATAAAATATATATTTAAAAAAATACTCAGAAAACTTGGGGAGGCAAAATAAAAGCAGCAATTGGAGATTCCCTACATAGAGCAATACAGTATCCTCCGGAATAATGTGTAGCAGTCGGGGGGGGGGGGGTCCTTCCTATAATTCTTATGTTGAAGGATGAGGAGCTCCAATGGCACCCTATTCCCTATATAGTGCACTCAGTTCTGGTGCCTTTTTTTTTTTAAGGAGGGTGAATGCAGCAAGCCAACCCCATGCTTAGGCCTATTTATTTGCGTTTTGCTGCATCAGTTGGGCGAAAGTTGATTATTTCATGCATAGTCTAGATATTTTTTTTAGATATTTTTTTATTTTACCTTTATATAACTAAGCAAATCAGTTGAGAACGTTCTTATTTTCAATGCCGGCCTACCGGGGAACAGTGGGTTAACTGCCTTGCCCAGGGGAACAGCGGGTTAACTGCCTTGCCCAGGGGAACAGCGGGTTAACTGCCTTGCCCAGGGGAACAGCGGGTTAACTGCCTTGCCCAGGGGAACAGCGGGTTAACTGCCTTGCCCAGGGGAACAGCGGGTTAACTGCCTTGCCCAGGGGAACAGCGGGTTAACTGCCTTGCCCAGGGGAACAGCGGGTTAACTGCCTTGCCCAGGGGAACAGCGGGTTAACTGCCTTGCCCAGGGGAACAGCGGGTTAACTGCCTTGCCCAGGGGAACAGCGGGTTAACTGCCTTGCCCAGGGGAACAGCGGGTTAACTGCCTTGCCCAGGGGAACAGCGGGTTAACTGCCTTGCCCAGGGGAACAGCGGGTTAACTGCCTTGCCCAGGGGAACAGTGGGTTAACTGCCTTGTCCAGGGGCAGAACGACAGGCTTTTACCTTGTCAGCTCGGGGATTCCATCTTGCAACCTTCTGGTTACTAGTCCAATGCTCTAACCACTAGGCTACCTGCCCCCCATTTCATGTACTGAACATGGCACAATACGTTAATCATTTTAACAAATCACTTTACCAATGTGTTATTGGGCAAGTTTTTGGAGGTGGGCATTCCATTTTTAGATGGTGTCGGCATACTCATTTTCATTCCTTTGACTAGAATGTCCTTTTTTTAACTAGGCAAGTCAGTTATGAACAAATTCTTATTTACAATGACGGCCTACCCCGGACGATGCTGGGCCAATTGTGCGCCGCCCTATGGGACTCCCAATCACGGCCGGTTGTGATACAACCTGGATTCGAACCAGGTACTGGAGTGACGCCTCTTACACTGAGATGCAGTGCCTTAGAACGCTGTGCCACTCGGGAGCTTATCATTACCAGATCTCATATATAATCTTTTAATTATTTATTATCATATTGATTAATTTTATGTCCCAAAAAAACTTGCATAAACACTGAATATAATGTAGGCCTACTTGTTAGGTTAACTTGGGGGTAAATCGCCACCCGGGTAAATCGCCACCCGGGGTAAATCGCCACCCGGGGTAAATCGCCACCCGGGGTAAATCGCCACCCGAGCCTGTACTTCTCACAGAAACCACTTCGTCACGACCCCCCCCAACACTTCCCCTGGTTTCCACTACTCTTCCTCAACAAAAAATATTATCGGTCTCACAATTTTTAAAAGTAATTCCAAAGAAATTAAATTGGAGGTAGAGAGACGTTGTACCCCAAGTCATCCTACAATTGACAGACGATACATTTCGCCCCACTCTCTCCCAGACACATGCCAGTCTTAAACACACTTCTGCTAAACATCCTGGGTTTAAAATGGCGACGTTCACGCATATTTAGGAGTTGAGAAATAAATCAAGTAGGACTGGAAAGCTGGGATTTCTCTCTTTTTTGAACAAAAGCCATTAAAACTGCAGTTTTTTTGAGATTGCAAGAATTGTTGTGCATTGACTTCTTGTCAGAATGCACGTTTTCCCTCCCTATGGCACTGAGAACAGAAATGAGCCACGAGAGGAATATTTATCTAGCATAGAACAACAAGCCGACAAGGTAAATAGATAAACTATTCTACTATGGGGTTGTTAGATGTTATTATTTACTTGTTTGCACCTCAGCAGAAATATTTGTTCATGTTTCATTTGTTGTTGCCGTGGCGGCAATGATTGTTGCCGTGGCGCAGCACCACAGCAAAACGAGCGAAGCGGAAAACTTTGGAGCAATACTTTTCACCAGGTCACATAGTGCACTGCCTTTAGGTCTACCCTATGTAGGGAATGGGCCAATAGATGTTGCTATGAAAAGTTAAGCTTTAGATCACTTATTTTGTTATTGCCTCAATGTGGCTTGTTTGTGGCCACAGGTCGAAGAATGGCTGAAAAATCTAAACATGAATCTAAAATGAACCCTAACAAATAGCGCTGTTGGGAGTCGAAAAACCGTAAATCAACCATATAATACTTTTAGTAAAAACATTGATCATTAACCTCAGGTTCAGAATGTATACGAAACATCACAGCAGTTGAAAAATATATCGCACCAGGAAATCACAAGAAAGCGGTTTACAGAGATGGGTGGGATCGGGCAAAAAAATGTACATTTTGGACCACAAGCCACTGCAGCAGGTAGATTTAAAAAAAAATCTGCGATTCATTTAATTGCTATTTAAAAACAAACAGCAGAAATACTTTGAAAACAGCTACTGTAGCATTTATTTAGCAATAAATTTGATAAAACGTCACTATTTTTTTACTCACAAATGCAGGTGTAATGCTCACACTGGAGCCTTGACCGCCCGCCAACATGGCTGGTAAAATAGACATCTTACCCACCAATGCCAAAATCTACCCGCCTTTGGCAGGTGTTAATTTTAGGCCCTGGATGGGATGGACTGAGAGTAGCTGGGGGCGGGGTTTAAAAGCTCACGTTCTATAACAGTTATGACTGAAAATACAACGTATAATATAAGTACATCAAAATATGGACTCATAAGCCCAAAGGGTGGCTACTTCGAATAATCTCAAACATAAAATATATTTTGATTTGTTTAACACTTTTTTTGTAATTACATGATTCCATATGTTATTTCATAGTTTTGATGTCTTCACTATTATTCTACAATTTAGAAAATAGTAAAAAAAATTAAGAAAAAACCTTGAATGAGTAGGTGTGTCCGAACTTTTGACTGGTACTGTACATGTAACAAAAGAAAAATCTGTTAAAACTATGGTTTTTTTTTGTCTCCAGAAGAGTTTGTCCTGCATCTCAGTAGTGCTGCTCTAGGATCAGTTTGTCCTGCATCTCAGTAGGAGTGCTGACCTAGGATCAGTTTGTCCTGCATCTCAGTAGGAGTGCTGACCTAGGATCAGTTTGTCCTGCATCTCAGTAGGAGTGCTGATCTAGGATCAGTTTGTCCTGCATCTCAGTAGTGCTGCTCTAGGATCAGTTTGTCCTGCATCTCAGTAGGAGTGCTGACCTAGGATCAGTTTGTCCTACATCTCAGTAATGGTGCTGCTCTAGGATCAGTTTGTCCTGCATCTCAGAGTAGGAGTCCTTACCACTGGTGCTAAATTAGGTACATTTAGTAAGAGTAGTGCATGGTATTCAGCAGCTGGGATGGGAAAGGGGCCAGGCCAGGAATAACCACTGGTGTTAAGTTAGGTACATTTAGTAAGATGTTAAAATGGTTATAAGAATGGCAAGGTGCCAATGTAAACCAACTGGTTGTACTGTATGACTATTACAGTGTTAGGCCTCTTGTCCATGCACCTCAGCTAGACCTGAATCTGCTCATCCAAACATCAGTTGTGTAAATAAATCAAACAGAGATTCTATCAGTTAGACTAATGCACCTGTGGTAATGATGAATAATCTCCATCATATGCATCACAATTGATCAAAACGCTGAAGAGCATGCTATTGACGAAAATATTGCTAAACTGTCAGAAATGTTGTTGACTGTCTCCAACAAATGGGGATCATTAAAAATGGCGAGCCACACGCGTTGTCTTCATACAATGAAGCAGCAAATCCCCGCGCGCTGGCTGTGTCGATGCAACCTCCACATGCAGGCCTTGCCGCAGAAACATAAACCCTGCACTGCCACCCACCTCGAGTTCTTATGTTGGCTAAATCCTAAACTTGGCTTAACGCCATCTATCTAGCTGTGCACCATTAAATATTTCCGGGCATCTTTTGGGCACTAGTGCTTTTTTCAGTAACGTTAGTTCGCCAGCCAGCTTAGACTATCGTTGATGTATGGCAAACCAAATTGACGCATCTGTGTTGATTAACTGAATTGTAAGCTAGCTAGTACCTCTTTGCTAGCTAATGAAATTGGTCTTTCAGCTAGATATCACCACTGCTAAATGAGTTAGCCATCTAGCTAGCTACATGATTATTTCCTGTATAGCTAGTTCATTTGATCATCACATAAATGACATGCTAGTCTCAATTACGATGATGCAAACCATTCCTTCATAAAAACGTAAACAAACAGCTAAGGCCCTGCTTCAAATTGATCGCTTTAAAATTCTAGCTAAGTATCCACCATCTTGGAATCGCCACACACCCCCGTCCACGGAGAGGCCTCCTATAACGTTCACTAAGCGCTAGCTAAGGATAACAATTTTCAGTCAACAATCATAATACAGCAAAACAATTATATTACAAATACAAATTATACATATACTGTTTACAACATAACTGAGTGACGCGATGAATTTGGACCACTGAGTTATCGCACCTTGTTACCTGGCTACTGTAGCATGGCTAACGTTCGTTGATTCGCGGCTAAGCAGAGGTGACGTTAGTTAGCTAATTACAAATACATTACACAGTCGGGTTGGCTAGTTAGCAAACAAATAGTAAACGCACAGTAGCCATGAGATCACTAAAATACCTAACTAACCTACCAATTGGTCAGTCAAAGGTGTAAGTAAATAGCAACATTTCCCTAATACTGCTGGGTCATTAATTGCCATTGTTAAAACTGCATGCGTAGGCTCAAAGAGTCATGTGAAACAAGCTAACTTTAGCTAAGTGGGCTACTGTTTACAAACATGAACGGGAGGTGTAACATCCAGACTAAAATTGTGTTAACGTAACTCTGTGACCGTGCACAAACGATCGACTTTGTAGCGTGAGTGAGCTATTGAGTCGGTTTATTTGGCAACTAGCAGGCTAGCTAACCGCGATGAATGAATTATACATGCTATTGCTAACTAGCCAACTGATCAAAATATAATCACCGTAAGTTAGCTTGTTAGGTGACAAGAGATATGCCGGTTGTAAATATACTGTAAAACATGTGGTTTATGTAATGTTTCACTCAAGTTGGCTTACGTTAAACCAAAACGGATGTTTTGACCATCGGTAGATACCTAACGTTGGCTACCAAGTTGACTGCGCCACGTTTATCACGCCAACTTGGCTAGCTAGCTAACGTCAGACAGTGAGAGTGCAAGAAATCAGTCCGCGAATGTGCTAACCCGCCAGTTGCATGTGTGATGTAGTTAGCGAGTCTCGGCTAGTTACCGGGTTGTCCAACGTTAACTAACTAGTTACATCCATGACGCTGGTATTTGACATGTCAACAACACTAAGTTAGCTAGCTAACGTTGGCTACTGACTAAACGAGCGAACGAGGTCAGATGCTGCTGCAATGGACGCATCATCAGCAAAATGAGTTGTGACCATTGTGGTAGGCCTTGATGTTTACAGTAACGATAGATCAGTTCACGCTAGCTATGTGTAACAGTATAACTTTAAACCGTCCCCTCGCCCCGACACGGGCGCGAACCAGGGACCCTCTGCACACATCGACAACAGTCACCCACGAAGCAGCGTTACCCATCGCTCCACAAAAGCCACGGCCCTTGCAAAGCAAGGGGCAACACTACTTAAGTCTCAGAGCAAGTGACGTAACTGATTGAAATGCTACTAGCGCGTACCCGCTAACTAGCTAGCCATTTCACATCCGTTACACTCACCCCCCTTTCAACCTCCTCCTTTTCCGCAGCAACCAGTGATCCGGGTCAACAGCATCAATGTAACAGTATAACTTTAAACCGTCCCCTCGCCCCGACCCGGGCGCGAACCAGGGACCCTCTGCACACATCAACAACGGTTGCCCACGAAGCACGGTCGTTACCCATCGCTCCACAAAGGCCGAGGCCCTTGCAAAGCAAGGGGCAACACTACTTAAGTCTCAGAGCAAGTGACGTAACTGATTGAAATGCTACTAGCGCGTACCCGCTAACTAGCTAGCCATTTCACATCCGTTACATATGCACTTCAACTATTTTAATGTAATTGTTTTAGTTTATTGTCCCTTCCCGTGCCTTTTTACCTTCCATCTCCATATCCTCGGGCTCGCTAAGTTGTTGCTCGCCGGCTTTCTGCTGCTGTTGTTGAGTGTGGTGGTGGTTCATGTTGGCAACTGTTGTGAAGGGATGATGCCTGTTGTCTTTGTTCCCCTCGAACTTGTCTGTTGCTGGTTCCGTGGGGAGCCGGGTTCTGGGTTGTTGGTGGGGTGTTTGAGGGTGCGGAGGTGGAATAGACAGGTCGAACCTTGGTGGCTGGGCCTGTTCTAAAACAACCTCGGCCTTTTCTCCCGTCAGCGCCGGGGATTGAGGGGAGGAGGTCGGTGGGGGAGCAGGCAGAGAAACGCGGACGTATTTGCTTGCTATTCGCCCAATCTCGGCGCCTTGATGGGTGCAAGTCGCTGACGGTGGTTATGCCTACGGCTCCAAAAAGGGAGACCCGTTGAATTAAACAAATCCGACTTTACCCCAGGTAATATGGGGCAATTGGCGAAGTGAGAAAGACAACTCACGACCTGCAGTCAGAAACAAATACTGTTGCCCTGCTTTAAAGCCAACTGGCACAAGGCAGCCAACTAACGAAATTAGTCAATCAGGGAAAACAAATGTTCATAAACTATCGATGCACATTGAAATACAACTTTCCCTTCGATATTCCCAGTCCGTGTGCTCCTCCGATTGTCCCTCGTCTGGGGGAGAGCAGAGAAAAAAGCTATCCATTCAAACCTGCTTATAATTTGGAATAGCACTAATTTAGAAGTTTAGGGTGATAGCGATGCCACAGCCCGATATCGACTTTCGCTCACATTAAACCACCGTATTACTATTAGCAACAGAATTCAGCACCTTGTCGCATTTCAAACGTCTGTTCAATTAAGAAATGTGCCCGGTCACAGCCAGAGCCTCTCACCCGCTTCCTTGGTTTGTGATGTTGAGTTTGAGGTAAAACTCAAAATGGCGGTCGCGCTCTTCTCTGAAATGTCACATCCGCATGGAGATCTAAACACTCCCGCACACAGCAGAATCGCTGGGTCGCTCGCTGACGGACTGTGTATTTTTCATTAACCAAAATACTGGTCAGCAATCATAGGCTACAACTCACGGCAGTAAAAAAATATATAATCCTAGCTAATATTATAGGTTAGTTGGTATAACGGGTTATAGCAGAAGTGTCAAAATCATTTTGCTCCGGGGGCCGCATTCGGTCTTCAAAGAGGTCCGGAGGGCCGCACTGAAAATTGGTTATATTTCCACGCCGTTAAAATGTGCAAAGAAATGTCCTCTTATCCATTGTTTTTGGAATTTTCGATGCTTCCTGACTGTCTAGGCTTCATTTTGGTGATTATTAGCAAGCTGGACACAGTCAAGAAACTGTATGCATGTAAGTCAATTATAATTTACAAAGTTTCGATTTGGTTTTAGTCATTTTAAAGTAAGCCTATATTAAGTGTGTTCCTTCGCCCCCCCCCCCAAAAAAAACACCCATGGGCCGGATTTTGACACCCCTGGGTTATAGCATTTACCAGAAATAGGAGTGTACTGGATGCACTTAAAGGGCCCATTTTCTTTAAAATAATTGCAACAAGACACTGCAAACACATAACATACGTTTTTTTCTCCAGTGCTATGGATATGAGTTGTATAAATTGTATTATTTTCCCCGCTTTGGAGTATATTCTGTTTTAAGGATATATGATGAGTCAATATCGCAGTGTAAAAACTGAGTGAAAGGGCCCAACATCATTTGTCACTAAGCTTCAATTTTCCAATCCAAAGAAATTCTCTGGTACATAACTGGACAACTGAACATTGCAACATTTTGACACAATACACTGATATAAGGCTGTATCACAACCCGGCCGTGATTGGGAGTCCCATAGGGCGGCGCACAATTGGCCCAGCATCGTCCCGGGTAGGCCATCATTGTAAATAAGAATTTGTTCATAACTGACTTGCCTAGTTAAATAAAGGAGGGTGAATGCAGATGCCAACCCCATGCTTCAGCCTATTTATTTGCAGTTTGGTGCAACAGTTGGGCTAAAGTTGATTGTTTATTTCTAATAGCATACCTGATAATATGGACCATGCATAGGCTAGATACTGTACATGGCACAATATGTTAAAATCCTATAAAACTGGTGTTAGCTGCACTATTTACTGCATTGTTAAGGGACTTTTGTAAAATGCAGTAAACTTGAAAGGTTCACAGGAATGAAACAGGACACACACACTCATACTGAATTTGTTTAGGCAGTTTTTAATACATAGCTAGTATATTTATTATTGTTGTAGCTATTAGCTAGAATATGAAGAGTATCCTTCCCTCCTATCATAGATGAAGCAATATGAACTGAGTGATGAGAGATGTTCTGTTTGTAGGAAAACAGTGCCCTCTAGTGGAGAGATAGGAGAAGGGTGCTGAAAGTTGCTGTAGTTAGGTACAACAGCTTTTCAGCTGACTCATCCAAAGCTATTGGAATGTCTTGTTCATCTACCTCCACCCACACACAGGAACACACACACACTGGCCTAACCCAGTCTTGACCAACAAGCTGCCATGATTACCATAGATATCATACCAGACACATCACTTGTAATGTCCTGCTGTTTATGGAAAGTGGCCTATTAAATAATTATGTAGCTACGTTGTGAAGAATCAAATCAAAATCAAATCAAATTGTATGTGTCACATGCGCCGAATACAACAGGTAACGCTTACTTACTTACAACCCTGAAATGCTTACTTACAAGCCCTTAACCAACAATGCAGTTAAGAAAATCAACAACAAAAAAAGTAAGAAATAAAAGCAACAAATAATTAAAGAGCAGTAGTAAAATAACAACAGCGAGGCTATATACAGGGGGTACCGGTACAGAGTCAATGTGCGGGGGCACCAGTTAGTTGAGATAATTGAGGTAATATGTATATGTAGGTAGAGTTATTAAAGTGACTATGCATAGATAATAACAGAGAGTAGCAACAGCGTGGAAGAGCAAATAGTCTGTGTAGCCATTTTGATTAAAAGTTCCTCAAACTTTGTCTTGTAAACATAGCTGAGCTGCTAAATGTTTTAATTCATTCACTTAAAACCCAGTCCATGTTGTTACACAATCTGGGGTCCCCTAGATTCACACCTGTCTGCCTCCAGCCTTGAAGGTGTTTTGATCAGCAATGAGCTCAGCCCTGGGTCGTGTTCATTACACATCAAACAAAAGAAAACGGATTGAATCAGGGAGTGCCGAGAAAAAGCTGGGGGGTTGGTTTCCTGGGGCCCAGAGTTTTTCCAGTTCTGGTAGACTAACCTAACCAGGTAAAACTTGGGACCCTAGTGGTAGGGTATGACATAGTAATAACTCAGGTGTAAAATAGTTTTATATGGGCTATGATGGGACCAGAGATGTTCGCATCATGGTTAAAAGAAAACTAGACAACAACTGCGATTGGACAATAGAACTAACAGGGCAGAGCTGGCTTTATGCAGGGTTGCATCATGTAGGTCTTTGCATCTGTAATTAAAAAGTTACTCACATTGTATGGCGTCACTGTGTTGATTTATTAATTGATAAGGGACCACCCAAAGTTTGAATCTAAACTTTTTTCTCTTAACACAAATAAATAGGCCTATTTTAGGCTATAAATACATGAAGTTACCGCTTCCTTTCCCCTGGCCAGAGGGGATCAGAGGTCATAGGCTTCTCTAGGCTATCTGCATCTGTGGTTGTTATCAGTAGGCTACAGTAGATCACAGAAGCTCCGATTTATTGTGCACGAGTTGACAAATCATGAGGAAAATCAGTCTAAACAACAGTACTTAGTCCCTCTTTTCAACACTTTTTTGTTAATATTTTTAGCCCAAATTTTGGGGCAAATGCCAGCTCACTACACATTTGCCAGCGGCCCTGCTGTGCTGATCTTTGCAATGTGGGTAGATGGAAACCGCCACATTATGCTACAAATTAAGAAACATATCCTATTTGTATGTTCTATTTTCTCTAAATGTCGAGTTAGTATCTCACAATTTTGAGTTAGTATCTTGAAACGTTGACTTACGTATTTCAAAAGTTTTAGTTAGCATCTCCAAATGTTGACTTACAATTTCGAAATGTTGACTTAGTGTCTTTACATTTTGAGATAGCACTAAAAAAATGTAGATAGAACCTAAAAAGAATGTAGCTAGTAGCTCTAAATGTTTCGATAGTATTAACATTTCAAAATGTTTTTGGTGGCGGGAATGGGCTTCCATAAATTTTGAATGGCTATAAATTCTAGTGGAAACCTAAAAGCATAGCTTTTTGCTTCTCACACAAGCTTAAGTAGCTAAGAATTTTCGTGGCGTCCCTTTATGTCATTTCTATGACAGATGTTTCTGTGGTCCACTGAAATCTTCAGCACAAACCTGAAGCCACGACCCAGAGCCATACTAGCCAATCACTGCTTGAAATAGAGGCGGAGTAGAAACGACAACACGGTAGTATGACTTTTATATAGGCGGACGTCGGCAACGTTCAAACTAGTTGAAGAGTATTTTCAGACCGGAGTAGTCGGTTTGAGAAACAGCTATTAAGTAATAACAAAATTTATGAATTTACTAACGGACATTTATTCGCATCGCCAAGTAATTTATTAATCGACATACTAAAGTTGTAATCTACCTGAGGTTTTAGCGTGGTAAATGGAGGAGAAGAAGAAAGACGGAGACCCGGAGATTCAGGAACACGGACCCGAACATTGGTTCTCAAAATGGGAGCGGCAGTGTTTGGCCGAAGCGGAGCAAAGGGAGTCAAACGAGGAGGAGGCCGATAACGACCAGGATAAATTATGGCATCTCTTCCAGAATTCCGCCACTGCTGTGGCTCAGCTCTACAAAGGTCCGAGACAAGACCAGAACTAGCTAACTAACTTACGTTAGTCGGCTGCCACTCCTGTGCCTTGTTACTGAGCTTGCTATGCTACTCAGTCACTGTTAGTGGCGGTGGGAACTAGCTAATGGTAGCTACCTAGCTAGTAGCCAACTAGCTAGTTTACCAGCTCAGCTGATCAGCTGGTTAGCTAGCTACTGTACTGTAGCAACTGTCTGCCGTCTTAAGTCAAGACATCCCGTAATTATATTTTGCTCGTTTTTTTTGTGTTAGTAAAACAGAACACCCAAATGTATCTTTATGAAACTAAACAATTCCTTAAACGTTAGTAGTTTGATCTGGCTGTTGTTCGCCAACGTTATCGTCTAATGGCTAGTTAACGATAACTGCCAAGCAACATGACCAGCCAACACACTTTTGGTAGATAAGTTAGTTGAATAGCTATCTAATCCAGTCTTTAAACTAATATGGTTTATACTGTTACTGAGTTAACCATCTGGTTAGAGAAACTGCGAGTCCGACAATGTCAGTGAACAAGTAGCTAACGTTAAACGCTGTTGAGTGCATGTATTAGAGAAACAAAATGGCGATGGAAACAACAATCATCGCTACGCGACATTCCCTTGTGACAGATTGCATCTTTCAGTGTTGCCTTTTTGTTAGGTGTGTGGGGCTAATATTACTTACCATAGATATACATGTAAGTTATATTATCCGTTTTGGTTTAAGTCTACAATCAACGAATAACCCGAGTTTTATCAATGCATACTGAAAATTAAACAAAATGGCGAAGATTTACTATTGGCTTTGGGGTTATTGAGAATTCTTATCTGCTACTGTAATACTTCACATAGATATACTGAACTATCGTAACCATAAATTCTTTAGTTACTAAGGTATCAAGTATTTATAATTTACGACTGCAACTTTCCTGCTGAAAGGGCAACTTTAGTTGGTGCGTTATGCACTCGTGCTCATAAACTGTCGAGTTGGCCATCTAGTGCTGGCTGACAGTTATTTTTATTCCGAAGGCCGCCTGCAACTCTAGATGCAAGACAAAATGGCGAATAAAAACAGTCTCCTGTAATCAAGACGCTTTCAGTCTCATGTGTTGCCTTGTATCATGTACTACTAAAGTGGGATTACTGTACAATAATTGGGGCCTAACTTGCTATTTATGTAAACTGTTGTCAACCAGGCTATTTATGTAAACTGTTGTCAACCAGGCTATCTATCTTAGTAGGAAAATCCAACAAACCTGTAATGTTTTTGGTGGTGTGTTGTCTCGACAGACCGAGTATGTCACCAACAGGGGGGGCTTTCTTTGTGGGTGCCGTTTCAGAACGCTGCCACAGCCGTGACCAACCTGTACAAAGGTAGGTGTGAGGGACACTCAAGTGTTTTCAGTTTCTTGTCATCTAACTTGCTTTTGCTTTCACGACAGTATAGGATCATCGTAACAGTCCATAGGCTTTTCATTATCGTTCTGTTGTAGTCTAAGCATGTATTGATTTGCACAGTTGTCAAGATACTTGGCCTACCACAGGGGTAGGTTACTTCAGAAGACTCAGCAAAGGGTAGTCGGGACGGAGCTAAATGTACAGTAGCCAAAAAAAAAAGGTTTAGGACCAAAGGCTCATCATTAAAGTCCATAGGTGGCAGGGTAGCCTAGTGGTTAGAGCGTTAGGCTAGTACCCGAAAGGTTGCAAGTTCGAATCCCCGAGCTGACAAGATACAAGGCAGTTCCACTGTTCCTAGGCCGTCATTGAAAATAAGAATATGTTCTTAACTGACTTGCCTAGTTAAATAAAGGTTTAAAAAAAAAAAAAAAAAACGTTGTCATTCTGGTCTAAACAGGACATGTATGGATTAGTAGATAGATAGAAACTTGTAAACAAGTCTCTTCTAGTCACCTGAATATTGACCAGATTGCCATTTATAGCCGTCCTCTCAAGTTCTGGTCCTGGAGAGCAGCCTAACTCTCAAACTCTAGTCGGCATTCAGTTAGTTATTAGTTCTCCCTACAGTTTTCAGCCACCACCGTCGCCAACGACTGGCTCGTGTGAACTACAATCTCGACACTGTATTGTTACGGTTTAGAAAAGTCAATAATCATCGCTTGAATACGGCTGTTGAAACATATGGCCCTTATCTTTCATCAGTGAGAGAAAAAAATGATACACTTACTGTAGCAGTTACAGATCCACACAGCTATGGGTGCCTCATCAAATGAAACTACACTTGTGCTGCGCTTCCCGTGTTATGCTTACACAGGTGTTCGGAGCACATAGCTAATTAGCACAGGTGATGGCCTCTAACAAGGAGATATGGCACTGTGGGAACCCTAACCCTATAAAGGTGTGTATCAATTTTACCTTTTTGTTTTTTGAAAATGATTTCTTGCTGATATGAAAGATATATAGTTTTGGAAGCATACAGACCTTACCTCAAGTGATGCATGTTAATGTTCAGACTGAGCGCCGAGGCTCTTCTCAAAACTCCCCCGTACAGAAGACGCCTTGGTCCAATAACTAGTGTATTGGAACAGAGTCCTGTTCAACGGCTAGTTCCAGTCCAGCACTAACACATCTGATTCAGCTGATCATCAAGTCCCTGTGGATAGTTGAATCGTGTGTGTTAGTGCTGGACTAGGACAAAAGCCTCCATACCCTGTGGCTCTCCAGGATCATGATTCCAGCATCTGTGCTGTCTGACTGGCGACCTCTGGAAGGGGGGGGGGGCTGCCTGCCTATAGTTCTATAGTGAACCGTCAACTGTTAGTCACACGTTTCACTCAGGCTACACAAAGGAACCTTCAACCAAGTCTCATCACGTGTTCTCTCTTTCTCACACACACACTTTCTCTCACACTTTCTCACTCAATGTCAAACACATTCCTTTCTCTCTTTCTGCCCCCCCCCCCCCCCCACAGAGTCTGTGGAGGCCCACCAGCGTAGCTACGACCTAGGTATACAGATCGGCCACCAGCGTCGCAACAAGGATGTGCTGGCCTGGGTGAAGAAAAGGAGGAGAACCATCCGGCGAGAGGACCTCATCAGCTTCCTGTGTGGTCGGGCCCCACCCCCCCGGAGCTCCAGAGCCACCCTCACCCCAGGACACAGACTGACCATGGTCTCCCCTAACCGGCCTCCCCCGGCCCCTGAGACTGACTCCTCTGTGGAGGCTGACCTCCAGCCCTTCAGAGAGGCCATCGCACTGCATGGTAAATACACAGATATACAGTGACAGCCTTGTTAAAGGTGGGCAAAAATGACTGTATAAAATCAACAATTTGAGTATTGAGCTATATTTTATGGTTAAAAAAATGGGGAAGTTACACTACCGGTCAAAAGTTTTAGAACGGGCAATATTTCAAGGGTTTTTCTCTATTTTTACTATTTTCTAAATTGTAGAATAATAGTGAAGACATCAAAACTATGAAATAGCAAATTAAGGAATTAAGTGTTAAACAAATCAAAATATATTTTATATTTGAGGTTCTTGAAATAGCCACCCTTTGCCTTGATGACAGCTTTACACACTCTTGGCATTCTCTCAACCAGCTTCATGAGGTAGTCACCTGGAATGCATTTCAATTAACAGGTGTGCCTTACAAGTACATTTGTGGAATTTCTTCCCTTAATGCATTTGAGCCAATCATTTGTTTTGTGACAAGGTATGGGGTGGTATACAGAAGATATTTGGTAAAAGACCAAGTCCATATTATGTCAAGAACAGCTCAAATAAGCAAAGAGAAACAACAGTCCATCATTACTTTAAGACATGAAGGTCAGTCAATATGGGAAATGTCAAGTACTTTGAAAGTTTCTTCAAGTGCTTTTGCAAAAACCATCAAGCTCTATGATGAAACTGGCTCTCATGAGGACCGCCACAGGAAAGGAAGACCCAGAGTTACCTCTGCTGCAGAGGATAAGTTCATTAGAGTTACCAGCCTCAGACATTGCAGCCCAAATTAATGCTTCACAGAGTCCAAAAAACAAATGCATCTCAACATCAACTGTTCAGAGGAGACTGTGAATCAGCCTCCATTGTCAAATTGTTGCAAAGAAACCACTACTAAAGGGCAGCAATAAGAAGAGACTTGCTTGGGCAAAGAAACACGAGCAATGGACAGTAGACTAGTGGAAATTTGTCCTTTGGTCTGGAATCCAAATTGGAGATTTTTGGTTCCAACCGCCATGTCTTTGTGTTTGCTGTGTGGGTGAACGGATGATCTCCGTATGTGTATTTCCAACCGTAAAGCATGGAGATGGTGTGGGGGTGCTTTGCTGGTGACATTGTCTGTGATTTTATTTAGAATTCAAGGCACACTTAATCAGCATGGCAACCACAGCATTCTGCAGCGATACGCCATCCCATCTGGTTTGCGCTTAGTAGGACTATCATTTGTTTTTCAACAGGACAATGACCCAACACACCTCCAGGCTGTGTAAGGGCTATTTGACCAAGGAAGAGAGTGATGGAGTGCTGCATCAGATGACCTGACCTCCACAATCCCCCGACATCAACCCAATTGAGATGGTTTGGGAGGAGTCGGACCGCAGAGTGAAGGAAAAGCAGCCAACAAATGCTTAGCATGTGTGGGAACTCCTTCAAGACTGTTGGAAAAGCATTCCGGGTGAAGCTGGTTGAGATATTGCCAAGCGTGTGCAAAAGCTGTCATCAAGGCAAAGGGTGGCTATTTGAAAAATCTCAAATATAAAATATATTTTGATTTGTATAAAACTTTTGGTTACTACATGATTCCATGTGTTATTTCATAGTTTGATGTCTTCACTATTCTACAATGTAGAACACGGTAAAAAAAATAAAGAAAAACCCTTGAAATGAGTAGGTGTTCTATAACTTTTGACAGGTATTGTGTCATTTTATTCTAATACAATTGAGCCGAGAAAGAGATTTGGTTCAACAAGTAACTGTTTTCTCTCTGGGATCAAAATGGTTGATGCCCCTGTTTTCAATACCTCGTCTTGCAAGGGTAATGACACTGAGCCTTTTTCTGATATGTTTTGTGTTGGACAAACCGTTGGACCATTCCTCCATACAGAATCTTTCCAGATCCTTGATATCCTTCGTCTGCTATTGTGGACTTCCCGCTTCAATTCAAACCACAGGTTTTCAATGGGTTTCATGTCCGGTGACTGAGATGGCCATTACAAAATGTAGATGCTGTGGCCAATCAATGATTTCTTTGTGGATTTTGACATGTGCTTGGTCTGAAACTTGGCTCCAAGTCAAATACAATTTTATTGGTCAACAACCGGTGTAGACTAACAGTGAAATGTTGACTTACGAGCCCTTCCCCAACAATGCAGAGAAAGAAAATGGAGAAATAATAGAAAAATAAAATGTGTAATAATAAATACACATCTGACTTTTTTGTCATTTAGCAGATTTTCTTATCCACAGAGACTTACATTTGAAACTATTTGGTACTGATCCCTGCGGGAATCGAACACACGTCCCTGGCAATGAGTAACGATAAATTGTCTATGTATACTGGGCACCAGTACAGAGTCGATATGCAGGGGTACGAGGTAATTGAGGTAGAGATGTACATATAATTAGGAATAAAGTGACAGGTAATTAACAGTATCGGCAACGTATGTGATGAGTCAAATAGGGTCAATGCAGATAGTCCAGGTAGCTATTGGTTAACTATTTAGCAGCCTTATGGGCTGGGGATAGAAGCTGTTCAGGGTCCTGATCGTTCTAGACTTGGTGCATCGGTACCGTTTGCTGTGGAGTAGCAGAGAGAACAGTATGGCTTGGGTGGCTGGAGCCTTTAACAATATTTAGGGCCTTCTTCTGACACCGCCTGGTGTAGAGGTCCTGGATGGCAAGGAGCTCGGCTCCAGTGACGTACTGGGCTGTACGCGCTACCCTCTGTAGCGCCTTGCAGTCGGATGCCAAGCAGTTGCCATACCAAGTGTTGATGCAGCCAGTCAAGATGCTCTCAATGGTGCAGCTGTAGAAGCGTTTGAGGATCTGAGGGCCCATGCCAAATCTTTTCAGCCTCCTGAGGGACCACTGTCCTGTTGTCGGCAAACTTAATGATGGCTTTGGAGTTGTGCCAGGCCACACAGTCGTGGGTGAACATGGAGTACAGGAGAGGACTAAGCACGCACTCCTGAGGGGCCCCCATGTTGCGGGTCAGCATGGCAGATGGTGTTGGCTACACTCACCACCTGGGGACGGCCCATCAGGAAGTCCAGGATCCATTTGCAGAGGGAGGTATTTAGTCCCAGGGTCCTTAGCATAGTGATGAGGCGGCGCGATAGTCATTTAGACAGGTTACCTTGGCATTCTTGGGCTCAAGGATTATGGTGGTCTGCTTGAAACATATGTAGGTATTACAGACTGGGTCAGGGAGAGGTTGAAAATGTTAGTGGAGACATTTGCCTGCTGGTCAGTGCATACTCTGAGTCCGGAACAGCTGGTGCTCTCATGCATGGTTCATTTTTGCTTTCCTCGACGCAAGCATGGAAGGCATTTAGCTCGTCTGGTAGGCTGGTGTCACTGGGCAGCTCGCTGCACAGTAAATACACAGATATATCTAGTTCTAATGGTTAGGGTCAGAGGGGACATGGCACTGCATAGTAATGACACAGATATATCTAGTTCTAATGGTTAGGGTCAAAGGGGACATGGCACTGCACAGTAAATACAGATACAGTGCCTTCGTAAAGTATTCAGACTCCCTGATTTTTTTCCCCCTCCACATTTTGTTACGTTACAGCCTTCTAAAATCTATTAAATATGTTCTCATTAATCTACACAATACCCCATAATGATGTCACAATACTCCATAATAACATCACAATACCCCATAATGATGTCACAATACTCCATAATAACATCACAATACCCCATAATGATGTCACAATACCCATAATGGCAAAGCAAAAACAGTTAAAAATATATATATACTTTTTTTTTTTAAGGGCACTCTACTATACCATATGCGACTCAATTGAGCTCAGGTGCATCCTGTTTCCATTGATCATCCGTGAGATGTTTCTATAACTTGATTCGAGTCCACCTGTGGTAAATTCAATTGATTGGACATGATTTGGAAAGGCACACACCTGTCTATATAAGGTCCTACAGTTGACAGTGCATGTCAGAGCAAAAACCAAGCCATGAGGTCGAAGGAATTACATTTGACATTTTTTTACATTTTAGTCATTTAGCAGACGCTCTTATCCAGAGCGACTTACAGTAGAGTGCATACATTTTTTTTTATTACATTTTACATACTGAGACAAGGATATCCCTACCGGCCAAACCCTCCCTAACCCGGACGACGCTATGCCAATTGTGCGTCGCCCCACGGACCTCCCGGTTGCGGCCGGCTGCGACAGAGCCTGGGCGCGAACCCAGAGACTCTGGTGGCGCAGCTAGCACTGCGATGCAGTGCCCTAGACCACTGCCCCACCCGGGAGGTCTAATTGACCTTAGAGCTCCAAGACACGATTGTGTCAAGGCACAGATCTGGTTAAGGCTACCAAAAATATGTCTGCAGCATTGAAGGTCCCCAAGAACACAGTGGCCTCTTAACTTATTCCATTTTGAAACCACCAAGACTCTCTTCCTAGAGCTGGCTGCCCGGCCAAACTGAGCATTCGGGGGAGAAGGGCCTTGGTCAGGGAGGTAGCCAAGAATCTGCTGGTCAGTCTGACAGAGTTCCTCTGTGGAGATGGGAGAACCTTCCAGAAGGACAACCATCTCTGCAGCACTCCTCCAATTAGGCCTTTATGGTAGAGTGGTCAGACAGAAGCCACTCCTCAGTAAAACCGCTTGGAGTTTGCCAAAAGGTATCTAAAGACTCTGACCATGAGAAACAAGATTCTCTGGTCTGCTAAAACCCAGATTGAAATCTTTGGCCTGAATGACAAGCGTCCCGTCTGGGAGGGGGGGGGGACCTGGTTCCATCCCCACAGTGAAGCGTGGTGGCAGCATCATGCTGTGGGGGATGTTTTTCAGCAGCAGGGACTGGGAGACTAGTCGGTATCGAGGGAAAGATGAACGAAGCAAAGCACAGAGATCTTTAATGAAAACTTGCTCCAGAGCGCTCAGGACCTCCGACTGGGGCGAAGGTTCACCTTCCAACAGGACAACAACCGTAAGCACACAGCCAACGCAGGAGTGGCTTTGGGAAAAGTGTCAGTGTCTTTGAGTGGCCCAGCCAGAGCCTGGACTTGAACCCAATCGAACATCTCTGAATGACCAACGCTGATCCACCAGAGGCAGAGTCCTACACTGCACCCTATTCCCTACATCAGGGAGGGGCAACTTCGATGGGGTGGGGGCCAAAACGAAAATGAACTAGTCACGAGGGGCCGCAGTTTCTCGCGAGTCTGCGTACCCACATCAATACCCCTTAGCACACACATTGTCAGCAAAACATTTGTGGGCCATGCTCTTGACAGCA
Organism: Salvelinus fontinalis; assembly: GCF_029448725.1. NCBI lineage: Eukaryota > Metazoa > Chordata > Actinopteri > Salmoniformes > Salmonidae > Salvelinus > Salvelinus fontinalis. Next base: position 100,244,610 of record NC_074666.1, read on the forward strand.
GGCAATGTTTACATTTTAGAGTTCATTTTGTGCAATTCTAGACTTTACCATGGGGTGTAGAGAAAATGTTGCTGTTTTTAAATCAAGTTTACAGTCATTCTACACATTTTGCCATGTGGTTTTCATTATATATGAGTAATTCGACCACGATGACAAGTTTAGGTAGCAGGCCGCAAAACTAGCTTTGCAATCCCAAAAGATGTTTTGTTGACATCGGCTATTACTATCAGTGACTTGCATAAGGAGAGAAACGGCTGAGGCACAATCACATTTTGAAATTGCACCTTGTGTATTCTACTATTCTAAGTTGAGACCACGACTGAGTTCTAAAAGTTTAATAAAAAAATAACACTTGATCCGAGGACCTCATGTGGCCCGCGGGCCGCCAGTTCCCCATCCCTGCCCGCGGGCCGCCAGTTCCCCATCCCTGCCCGCGGGCCGCCAGTTCCCCATCCCTGCCCTTCATAGCTCACTACCTTGTTGACCAGAGCCCTATGGACCCTGCTCCAAAGTGGTGCTTCTATAGGGAATATGATGCCATTTGGGGATGTACCATTGTGCCCCAGGGCCTAAATGCATCCTAGACAGACTTCCTTGGTATTTCATGTCTTCACTGAGTCAGGGTTCGATGACTGAGTTTCACCTTGTGTTTTTCTTTCCTTCTCCCTTCCCTACCTCACCCCCCCCCCCCCCCCCCCCCCCCCTCCAATCTGTCCTCTCTCCAGGTCTAAGTGGGGCTATGGCCAGCATCAGTGTTCGTTCCGGTACCCCAGGCTCTCCCACCCACGTGGGGGGTGCTGCTGGCGGTGGGTCGACTCCGGTGGGGCGTCGGCGTAACGGTCTCCATGATGTGGACCTGAACACTTTCATCTCCGAGGAGATGGCCCTGCACCTGGACGCTAACCCCAGGAAACGCAGCTCCGCCCAGTGCAATGACGTCATAACAGACTCCCCCACCCATAAACGCAACCGGATGATCTGATTGGGCTGGCACCCCAGGGAGGGTTGAGAGACCTTTGTGGGAGGGGGGGGGGGGGGGAGTTCTTCAAACAGACAGACTGAAGGCTGTATGGCTGTGGAGTGAACCGGCGTTGAGGAATAAGGAGGCCTTCCATTTAGTTGAGTGGGTGGTGTCCTCCTGTCCTTGTCTCCTTTCCTAGTTGAGAGCACTTGTCTAAACTGAAAGCATGCTTGTTGGAAACCTGTCATCAATCCTTCCTAACCCCGTTAGGCTGCGTCTACATAGGTAGCCTAATTCAGATCTTTTTCCACTAATTGGGACTTTTGACCAATCAGATCAGTTCTTTTCCCAATAATTGGGCAACAGAACAGAATTGGGCTGTGTTTGTAAATGCAGCCTTATTGATCAGTGCTTGTGACTGTGAGGAACGGAAGCGAGGACAGAAAGGCATCAAGGAGGTTGGGATGCAGCCCCCTTTCAGAGGAGAAATGCACTGTGCTGATTTGAAATAAAAAAGAAGCCACTTGATCCTCTACACTTGTCGCCCCCACCTCTCTCTCTCCCCCCCCCCCCATCCTCACCCCTCCCCCCTTCCTAAGGAAACGAGGGCCGTGGAAAACGTGTTACTCAGTGAACTAGATAATGATTGATGCCAGAAGTGGTTCTGTTGGAGAGATGGCTTCTTTGCTAGAACTTATTGCTTTGTGTTAGTCATCCTGCTCAGTGGACATTGATGCAGTCTGTGATGATGAAGAGGAGGACATCCCTCACGTGAGATTTCCTGACTGTATCCCAAATGGCACCCTAGTCCCTACACGGCACCCTAGTCTCTACAACATAGCCCCTACATCCTAGTCTCTACACAGCACCCTAGCCCCTACACCCTAGTCTCTACACCCTAGTCTCTACACAGCACCCTAGTCCCTACACAGCACCCTAGTCCCTACACCCTAGTCTCTACACCCTAGTCTCTACACAGCACCCTAGTCCCTACAACATAGCCCCTAGTCCCTACACCCTAGCCCCTACACCATAGCCCCCACATCCTAGTCTCTACACAGCACCCTAGTCCCTACAACATAGCCCCTACACCCTAGTCCCTACACAGCACCCTAGTCCCTACACGGCACCCTACTATATTACAGCATAGGGCCCTTTTCTAAAGTGTTGCACTATACAGGATGTTTGGGAGGAGCCCTGCTGTCTCCTGTGTCTAGTTTGATGGCTGTGGGGTCTGAGGGCTGTTGATGTTTGATTGTATCGGCTTCCTTTCTGTCTGACAACTGTGCTTCAGCAGCCATGTTAGAGACCCCGCAGGGTCAGCGTCCCAAAATCCCACCCTATTCCCTAGATAAAGTGAACTAGTTTTTGCCTTTAGGTCACTCTGGTCAAAGTAGTACACTAGGTAGGGAATAGGGTGCTATTTGCTGCACTAACCCCAGTGTTCAGGTTCATATACCTCTGCCGCCTTGCTTTTTCTGTTGAGGGGTATTTCACAGTTGAGGAATGATCCGTGTTACTTAATGCCGGGATGCTATCTGACTGTTGCCAGACTGACCCTCCAGTCAGTGATGTAGTGTGGAGACGGATAGGAAGGTAAAAACTATGATCGCCGTTCACAGTGAGTAAATGTAATGCTCCCTAAACTTTCAATGCATTTTATTTTAATGTAAAAGATGGGACAGGTAAACGCTCCCGCAAAATACCCTGTGTTTCTACTCCACTACACCTCTGCCCCCTTTTTCTTCTGAGTATGTTGATGTTTTCTGAGTATTCTGTTCAGTGTGGTTGTGTGTTCACCATATTACCTGAGTTGGAATAATGATTTTTGCACTTAAGCCTCTTTTTCACATCTAAACTCATGTAAGTTGATCTTCCACCGGAACCAACCAGGCAGTCCATCCTCCACCTGAGGTATTCAGTCAGACACCACCTTCACCTCCCCACCCTCTGGAACTGGGGGGGGGGGGGGGGTTCACCTGCCACTAAACGGAAGAGAAACAAACTGAAATGTTTTGCTACTCTGTGCTGCAATGAAAATGCCCCAAACCAGAAGAGAAAGACTGAAATGTTTTGCTACGTTGTGCTGTAATGAACATGCCCCAAACCAGAGGAGACAAACTGAAATGTTTTGCTACGTTGTGCTGTAATGAACATGTCCCAAACCAGAAGAGAAACTCCTGTTTGTTTGTTTTCCGTTGCAAAACGTTTTGCTCTGCTGTGCCATACTGAACACCACCCCAGATTAAGAGATGTGGTAGGAGCTAAAGTAGAGGCCCCAGAAACAAACTGACAGAATTGTTATTTTAGTGAGCGAGGGGTCTACATCCCGATGTCCACACTACTGTTTAGTATGCCGTATGAATGGCCAATCCAGTGCATCGCTCCATACTAAGTGATATTGTGACGTAGTCTGTCTTCTAATGGGTGTTCATTATTGACTTGTGTTGATGTGAAAAGATGCAGTTGCCTGACTATTAAAGCTGAAAGGGATAGTTTACCTGAATTAATTAGTAAATGCCGTTGGTTTTCTTACCCTGTATGGACATGGAATACAGCAATCCATGATTTGGTTTTTGTTTACATGTACTGCGTTTAGTACCCCAAAAAAAACGTCATTGGTGCTGTACCCGTTTCCAGTTGATAAACAGGGAGGGTTTGGGTTGTGGAGGTAAATAAACCGGGAGGGTTTGGGTTGGGGGGGTAAATAAATCTCCCGCTGCCCTTTAAATACGTCACTCGTTGTTTCAAGCCACACCCTGGGACACCCGCCGAACACCAAACCACACCCCGGGACACCCGCCGAACGCCAAGCCACACCCCGAGACACCCGCCGA
>NC_074666.1:100248907-100254664 GCF_029448725.1 Salvelinus fontinalis
TAGATTGTCCTTTTTGTTTTTAATGATGATCCTCAAACTCTCTTCTCTTTTCAGACGACGTCATGCTGTTCTTGAAGATGTACGATCCAAAAAGCAGAAGCTTAAATTATTGTGGACATATCTACACAGCTATATCCTGTAAAATACGTAAGTACCCTGCTGTGTCTGGGCTGTATGGTACAGACTCCTCTCCTAACATATCTACACAGCTATATCCTGTAAAATACGTAAGGACCCTGCTGTGTCTGGGCTGTATGTTACAGACTCCTCTCCTAACATATCTACACAGCTATATCCTGTAAAATACGTAAGGACCCTGCTGTGTCTGGGCTGTATGGTACAGACTCCTCTCCTAACATATCTACACAGCTATATCCTGTAAAATACGTAAGGACCCTGCTGTGTCTGGGCTGTATGGTACAGACTCCTCTCCTAACATATCTACACAGCTATATCCTGTAAAATACGTTAGTATCCTGCTGTGTCTGGGCTGTATGGTACAGACTCCTCTCCTAACATATCTACACAGCTATATCCTGTAAAATACGTTAGTATCCTGCTGTGTCTGGGCTGTATGGTACAGACTCCTCTCCTAACATATCTACACAGCTATATCCTGTAAAATACGTTAGTATCCTGCTGTGTCTGGGCTGTATGGTACAGACTCCTCTCCTAACATATCTACACAGCTATATCCTGTAAAATACGTTAGTATCCTGCTGTGTCTGGGCTGTATGGTACAGACTCCTCTCCTAACAATACGTAAGGACCCTGCTGTGTCTGGGCTGTATGGTACAGACTCCTCTCCTGACAATACGTAAGGACCCTGCTGTGTCTGGGCTGTATGATACAGACTCCTCTCCTAACAATACGTAAGGACCCTGCTGTGTCTGGGCTGTATGGTACAGACTCCTCTCCTAACAATACGTAAGGACCCTGCTGTGTCTGGGCTGTATTGTACAGACTCCTCTCCTAACATAACGTAAGGACCCTGCTGTGTCTGGGCTGTATGGTACAGACTCCTCTCCTAACATATCTACACAGCTATATCCTGTAAAATACGTAAGGACCCTGCTGTGTCTGGGCTGTATGGTACAGACTCCTCTCCTAACATATCTACACAGCTATATCCTGTAAAATACGTTAGTATCCTGCTGTGTCTGGGCTGTATGGTACAGACTCCTCTCCTAACATATCTACACAGCTATATCCTGTAAAATACGTAAGGACCCTGCTGTGTCTGGGCTGTATGGTACAGACTCCTCTCCTAACATATCTACACAGCTATATCCTGTAAAATACGTTAGTATCCTGCTGTGTCTGGGCTGTATGGTACAGACTCCTCTCCTAACATATCTACACAGCTATATCCTGTAAAATACGTTAGTATCCTGCTGTGTCTGGGCTGTATGGTACAGACTCCTCTCCTAACATATCTACACAGCTATATCCTGTAAAATACGTTAGTATCCTGCTGTGTCTGGGCTGTATGGTACAGACTCCTCTCCTAACATATCTACACAGCTATATCCTGTAAAATACGTTAGTATCCTGCTGTGTCTGGGCTGTATGGTACAGACTCCTCTCCTAACAATACGTAAGGACCCTGCTGTGTCTGGGCTGTATGGTACAGACTCCTCTCCTGACAATACGTAAGGACCCTGCTGTGTCTGGGCTGTATGATACAGACTCCTCTCCTAACAATACGTAAGGACCCTGCTGTGTCTGGGCTGTATGGTACAGACTCCTCTCCTAACAATACGTAAGGACCCTGCTGTGTCTGGGCTGTATTGTACAGACTCCTCTCCTAACATAACGTAAGGACCCTGCTGTGTCTGGGCTGTATGGTACAGACTCCTCTCCTAACATATCTACACAGCTATATCCTGTAAAATACGTAAGGACCCTGCTGTGTCTGGGCTGTATGGTACAGACTCCTCTCCTAACATATCTACACAGCTATATCCTGTAAAATACGTAAGGACCCTGCTGTGTCTGGGCTGTATGGTACAGACTCCTCTCCTAACATATCTACACAGCTATATCCTGTAAAATACGTAAGGACCCTGCTGTGTCTGGGCTGTATGGTACAGACTCCTCTCCTAACATATCTACACAGCTATATCCTGTAAAATACGTTAGTATCCTGCTGTGTCTGGGCTGTATGGTACAGACTCCTCTCCTAACAATACGTAAGGACCCTGCTGTGTCTGGGCTGTATGGTACAGACTCCTCTCCTGACAATACGTAAGGACCCTGCTGTGTCTGGGCTGTATGATACAGACTCCTCTCCTAACAATACGTAAGGACCCTGCTGTGTCTGGGCTGTATGGTACAGACTCCTCTCCTAACAATACGTAAGGACCCTGCTGTGTCTGGGCTGTATGATACAGACTCCTCTCCTAACAATACGTAAGGACCCTGCTGTGTCTGGGCTGTATGGTACAGACTCCTCTCCTATCTCGTAAAAGGGGGGGGGGGGGGGTCTGTGCCACCTGGTGGACTGGTTGCGCCACCTGGTGGACTGGTTGCGCCACTGTTATTTGAATTGAATTGTTTTACTTTTGTTATCATTTAAGCCTCTAGAGTGCAGGGAATGTCAGAGCGGGTTTCGGATAGAGGGGGGGGGTCCCAGTTAGAGGGGGTCCCTCCAGGCCTCCCCCTCCTTACTCCGCAGCACCACCTTGTTAAACCCTGAGGAGAACCCTGTGGTGGGTGTAGAGTAGGATTAGAGATGAAAGGTGTGTGTGTAAAGCAGTGTTAAATGTATGCTGTTTTCTCTACCAGGAGACCTGCTGCCCGTCATGTGTGAGAGAGCAGGCTTTCAACAGGAGACCAGCCTTATCCTCTATGAGGTGAGCACTCACACACACACACACACACACACACACACTAGCCTTCTCCTATGAGGTGAGAACACACACACACACACACACACACACACACACACACACACCATCCTTCTCTGAGGTGAGATCACAGGTCTAACACGTATCCACATACTAAGGGTGTAACGGTACACGTATTTGTACCGACCCATTCCATACGGGGACCTCTATTGGATCCGCACTGTGAACCAGAATTAATACTTCATAAAATACCAACCACTAGTCCTCTACACTGGGTGGTAAACCTGATCTGGGAATCAAACCACTAGTCCTCTACACTGGGTGGTAAACCTGATCTGGGAATCAAACCACTAGTCCGCTACACTGGGTGGTAAACCGTCAGTAAATCTGATCTGAGAATCAAACCACTAGTCCGCTACACTGGGTGGTAAACCGTCAGTAAATCTGATCTGGGAATCACACCACTAGTCCTCTACACTGGCTGGTAAACCTTCTGGGAATCAAACCACTAGTCCTCTACACTGGCTGGTAAACCTTCTGGGAATCAAACCACTAGTCCTCTACACTGGCTGGTAAACCTTCTGGGAATCAAACCACTAGTCCTCTACACTGGCTGGTAAACCTTCTGGGAATCAAACCACTAGTCCGCTACACTGGGTGGTAAACCTTCTGGGAATCAAACCACTAGTCCTCTACACTGGGTGGTAAACCGTCAGTAAATCTGATCTGGGAATCAAACCACTAGTCCTCTACACTGGGTGGTAAACCGTCAGTAAATCTGATCTGGGAATCACACCACTAGTCCTCTACACTGGGTGGTAAACCGTCAGTAAATCTGATCTGGGAATCACACCACTAGTCCTCTACACTGGGTGGTAAACCGTCAGTAAATCTGATCTGGGAATCAAACCACTAGTCCTCTACACTGGGTGGTAAACCGTCAGTAAATCTGATCTGGGAATCAAACCACTAGTCCTCTACACTGGGTGGTAAACCGTCAGTAAATCTGATCTGGGAATCACACCACTAGTCCTCTACACTGGGTGGTAAACCTTCTGGGAATCAAACCACTAGTCCTCTACACTGGCTGGTAAATCTGATCTGGGAATCACACCACTAGTCCTCTACACTGGGTGGTAAACCTTCTGGGAATCAAACCACTAGTCCTCTACACTGGGTGGTAAACCTTCTGGGAATCAAACCACTAGTCCTCTACACTGGGTGGTAAACCTTCTGGGAATCAAACCACTAGTCCTCTACACTGGCTGGTAAATCTGATCTGGGAATCAAACCACTGGTCCTCTACACTGGGTGGTAAACCTTCTGGGAATCAAACCACTAGTCCGCTACACTGGCTGGTAAATCTGATCTGGGAATCAAACCACTGGTCCTCTACACTGGCTGGTGCATGTTTCAATTAAAGGGTAATTACACCCAAAAATTTATTTAAAAAAAATCCCAGACCTAAACATTTTTCCTGCTGTGGTTTGACCGTTGGTGTGGACAGTTTTTATTCTAAGGTCCTACATTTGACTCTATCTCTTCCTGGGTTAGTTTTACATCTTTTGACAAAACAAACATTTACTGCAGTAACTGTTGCCATTTAATTTTCCTGCTGGACTGAACCAAACCCCTACACCGCAATACGTACCAAACTGTGAGTTCGGTAAACGGGCTTGGTGAACTCGTAACCCCTACCACACACACACACACACACACACACACACACACACACACACACAACTCCAGGTCTATCACATCTACACAAACAGCCTCCATCTCCCATGTGTCTGTGTTCCAGGAAGTGAAGCCTAATTTAACAGAGCGGATACAGGACTACGACGTGTCACTGGACAAGGCCCTGGATGAACTGATGGACGGAGACATCATCGTCTTCCAGAAGTAAGTCATTCCAACATGGTCCTGGGCATCTAACGACAACCTACAGGAGGGAACAGAGATGGAGAGCCCTGTCGTAGAGAATGTTATGCTCGTCACAACACATCGTGTTTGGAGAATTCAGTAACATATTGACTAGCCTCTCCCAGCTAATGTCTGTATTCTCTCCTCTCCTCTCCTCTCTACAGAGACGACCCAGAGAACGACAGCAGTGAGCTGCCCACAGCCAAGGACTACTTCCGGGATCTCTACCACCGAGTGGACGTTATCTTCTGTGACAAGACCATCCACAACGACCCCGGCTTTGTTGTCACACTCTCCAACAGGATGAACTACTTCCAGGTAACACACACACACACACACACACACACACACACACACACACACACACACACACACACACACACACACACACACACACACACACACACACTCCCAACAGGATGAACTACTTCCAGGTCAACAGGAGGTCACACAGTCTTGCATTGTGGCTGTTCCTTCTGTATTTGAGTATTGTTCCACAAAGCTAGTGTGTTTGTTAAAGACACGCTCCGGTGCTTTGGCCACTAAAAGTATTTTTGAACCTACTGCTTTGGGCTGGATGTGTCAATGTGTTTGTTGTTAATATATGTATAATGTATGAGCAGAATTACTGTTTTACCTCAATTTGCCATGAAATCCGTAGTTTGAAAGCAACTGTTTTCTTGAAGCTGTGCTGCACCCTACAGAAGTACTGGAGAATCTGTTTAACCTGTCTGTTAGGTGGCGAAGACGGTGGCTCAGAGGTTGAACACAGATCCCATGCTCCTCCAGTTCTTCAAATCCCAGGGGTAGGACTGCCGTCACACACATGGACACACGCTCCGCTTTCACCTGACACACTGAGTCAGTACAACAAGTTTGAAGCCCCAAGTTAACTTGTTGAGTAACCTGTCCCTCTCTCTCTCGTCCTACTCCCTCTCTCTCCTCCCTCTCCCTCCCTCCCTCCCTCCCTCCCTCCCTCCCTCCC